>NC_042957.1:71930059-72045059 GCF_901001165.1 Salmo trutta | reverse complement strand
CAATCAGAGGCAGCTGTCTATCATTGTCTCTGATTGGGAATCATACTTAGGCAGCCTGTTTTCCACCTGTGTTTGTGGGAGGTCATTTTCTATTTAGCATTCTGAGCCTGACAGAACTGTGCGCTTTCGTTTTTTCGCCATTTGTTATTTTGCTTGAGTGCTTCTTGAAATAAAGTATCATGAAAACTTACCACGCTGTGCCTTGGTCCACTCCTCCTTCTTACGACGAGCGATACAGAACCTCCCACCAAAAACGGACCAAGCAGCGTGGACATGGGAGGAGATCATGAGGGGAGCAGGACCCTGGACGCGGATTGGGGAATATCGCCGTTCAAGGGAGCAGATGGAGGCAGCAAGAGATGAACGGCGACGATATGAGGAAGTAGCACAACAACGGAAGCCTGAGAGGCAGCTCCAAAACATTTTTTGGGGGGGGGCACACGGGGAGATTGGCGGAGTCAGGGTTTAGACCTGAGCCAACTCCCCGTGCTCACCGTGGGGACCGTATGACCAGTCAGGCACCGTGTTATGCGGTGATGCGCACTGTATCTCCAGTGCGCATTCATAGCCCGGTGCGCTCTGTGCCAGCGCCCCGCATTTGCCGTGCTAGAGTGGGCATTCAGCCAGGACGGATTGTGCCGGCTCAGCGCTCCTGATCTCCAGTACGCCTCCACGGCCCAGTATATCCTGCGCCAGCTCAACGCACTGTGTCGACAGTGCGCCTTCATAGCCCAGTTCGTTCTGTGCCAGTGCCCTGCACTTGCCGGGCTAAAGTGAGCATCCAGCCAGGACGGGTTGTGCCAGCCCTATGCTCCAGACCTTCAGTGTGCCTCCACGGCCCAGTATATCCTGTGCCAGCTCCGCGCACCCGATTTCCAGTGCGCCTCTCCAGCCTGGTACGCCCTGTGCCTGCTCCACGCACCCGGCCTCCAGTGCGGCTCCCCAGTCCGGTGAGACCTGTTCTGGCTCCACGTCCGAAGCCTCCAGTGATGATCCATGGTCCGAAGCCTCCAGTGATGATCTATGGCCCGGAGCCTGTAGTGATTATCCATGGCACGAAGCCTCCAGTGATAATCAATGGCCCAGAGCCTCCAGTGATAATCCATGGCACGAAGCCTCCAGTGATGATCCATGGCCCGGAGCCTGCAGTGATGATCCATGGCACGAAGCCTCCAGTGATAACCCATGGCACGAAGCCTCCAGTGATGTTCCATAGTGCAGAGCCTGTAGAGACGATCCATGGCACGGAGCCTGCAGCAACGGTCCCCTGTCCGGAGCCTGCAGCGACGGTCCCCAGTCCGGAGCCTCCAGTGACGGTCCACAGCCCGGAGCCTCCAGCGATGGTCCGCAGCCCGGAGTCTCCAGCGACGGTCTGCGGCTTGGAGCCTCCAGGGGGGGTTCCCAGTCCAGAGCCTCTGGCGATGATCTACGGTACGGTTCCTCTGGCAACGATCCAGGGTCCAGAGCCTCCGGCGCCGATCCACGGTCCGGTTCCACGAAAGTGGGGGCAGCCCCAAGCGGAGGGGGATCTGCATCCCGCACCGGAGCCTCCACCAAGAGGAGATGCCCACCCGGACCCTCCCCTATAGATTCAGGTTTGCGGCCGAAGTCAGCACCTTTGGGGGGGGTACTGTCACGCCTTGACCATAGAGATCCTTATTATTCTCTATGTTTGGTTAGGTCAGGGTGTGACTCGGGTGGGGAAGTCTGTTTTTTGTTTCTTTGTTTTTGGGCCAGAGGCAGCTGTCTATCATTGTCTCTGATTGGGAATCATACTTAGGCAGCCTGTTTTCCACCTGTGTTTGTGGGAGGTTATTTTCTGTTTAGCATTCTGAGCCTGACAGAACTGTGCGCTTTCGTTTTTTCGCTATTTGTTATTTTGTTTGAGTGCTTCTTGAAATAAAGTATCATGAACACTTACCACGCTGTGCCTTGGTCCACTCCTCCTTCTTACGACGAACGTTACAGCAATGTCCCGAACATTCTGGAGACGCAGTGCAAACAATATGTTAACTTATTAGAAGGAAAGAACAAGAAGTTGAAAATAAGCTACTTAAAAACTTAAACAATGTAGCTATACCTTTAATGTGAAGCGTTACCAAAATGGGTGTTGGGTCGCTGCTATGTGGTCCTGAGTTCTGACCATCAGTGTTTCACGCCTTCTGCCAAACCTGACGTTACTCAATGGCCATATTCAGAGGAGCCATGGTGGCTCGTTGCACAATTTGTTAGGGATAGATGTGGCCATGTTCCTCTTTACAGGGGGGTCTACCCCTCTACCACTCAACCTGTCGGTCAGCCCTCCTACCCCTGCCTCTCACCTCAGGCCAGATCTTGGCCCATGGATGAAATATTGGCCAGCAATAAAAGTGAAGCCATCCCACCCACCATCACCAGCATATACTGTATAATCATAGACCAGCCTGAACCAATGATGTTTGTTTACACCAAGTAAATAAACTACATGCTGTAATGCTGAAGGCTGGCCTGCAAATAGCTAATTACAGGGGCCATGATGTCTTTTCGTAGAATATTTTCCTTTCCCTTTCAAGGTGAAAATAGAAGATATTAAGCCCTGAAGTGATAACAAAGAAACAAAATAACTCTACAAAGCTGCTTCCACATAGAGTTCTTAAGATAACTTTCTGGAATTTAGGAAGATATTCATAGGAAGAAAAAGGTTTGTCTGAGCAATATTCCTACATTATTTTTCTAACTCTGCCTGACAGTCCAAGATAGTGAGTACGGTTACATGCACACAGTAATGTGATTATTGTGGACAGTCAGATTCAAAAATTTGTTTGATTAAAACATTTACATGCTTTGTAAGAATAACGATGTCCCTAATAATCCTGTTTACATGGACACATCTGAAATCAGGCTACCTGATGGCACTCAGATAAATGCAGCCAATCAAAATAAACATTCTTCCACCATGTTATTTTTGGGAAGCAAAAAGTTGGGACATGTAAAGTTGTGAAAGTATGTGAAAACTACTTCTAATGATGTAGACATTAAATTCTTCCAAACTCACTTCACTCGCGCTAAAGAGGGAGGCTCTCACGGCTGGTGCTGGCACACGTGCAGATTAAATACCTCTGTATATAGCCTCGTTACTGTTATTTTATTGTTGCACTTTTAGTAGTATATTTAGTAAATACTTTCTTAACACTTATTTTCTAAAAACTGCATTGTTGGTTATTAAGGGCTTAATGGCTTGTAAGGAAGCATTTCACTGTAAGGTCTACCTGTTGTATTCTGCGCATGTGACAAATACAATTTGATTTGATTTGAAATACGACACAAGAACGCCGATTAAGGTGTTTACATGCCCTAATAATTAGAAAAATCGCTCAGGAAACCAGGTGCTTTAATCGGCATATTCATTACTTCAAATTTTGACCTTACACCGATTAAGAGAAGCAGAGTAAGGTGTTTACATGACTATTGCATAATCTGCCTGCTTCCATAATCAGTTTAATATTGAATTATTACTGTTATTACTCAGTGTGTCACGTATTTAACCTGTCCCATCTGCTCACTTCTGTTTTTGGTGTCATTTCTGACCGTCATATCCTTGTCTACATGACTGTGATGGACCCATTGTATATTGTTCTTCTCAGGTGGATTGAGGGAACAGTCCAAAAAAAATTACTGAACCTCGGGACAGAGTTTGACTTTCATTTGACACTTTTGACAACTCGTCATATTAAAGAGAGGAATCTGTATTTTGCATGTGACATCACATCGTCCATAAAACAGAAAATGTATTTAGGGGTAATGAGGTAAATTCCACTGTGAGGTCAGTGTCTGACGGTCAGAGAGCGGATCACCGGTTCCCTGGCCAGCATGGATCTGTCTGCCCCAGCGAGACACCACCAACCCTGGGCCAACCATCCTCCATGCAGCCTCCATCCTCCAGCCGCCTCAGGCCACCTCACTGGTCATAAGACCCCAGAATAATAGCATTCGTCATGGCTAAGTGGATCCCGGATTATGGGCTCTGTGGTGGTGTCATGGTCAGAGGATTGTAATTGCATGAAACTGTATGGGGGCTAGCGCATTAGGAAGGCCCCGTCTCCCATCCCCCACTCTTTACCCAGTGAGAACCAGCCAGCTCAAAGGACTGGAGTCATATGGAGACTGTCCCCTGGGGGCTTGGGTGTCATGACTCCAATAGCACCAGTCCACAGGGGCTAGCTTGCCTCCTCTCTCCCCAGTGGCCCTCTCTGCTGCCTTGGGGCATGGTCACCAGTTGAAGGAGTGGATGGTGGTGATGGGGCTAAGAACAGACCAATGACTCCACCCATATTACCAGAGATATATCTGACCCCACTGTGTGCTCTCTTGCCATTGTGCTTACTGGCTCTGCATAATAAGTCCAATTAGTAACCAATCTGGACCCCATAGTCACGGTAAGTACTCAGAGAGCACTGGGGCGCTAGCCTGGGCCAATGCAGGACGAGAGGGGGACGAAGGTACCGTCCCGCTGATCCAACATCCAGCTGATTGCATTCCTTTCTCCTCCGGAGTAGGTGGAAGGCACAGGAGACCATTTATTAGATCTACATCAGGGTAATGACGTTATCTCACATCAGAGTAATGATGTTATCTCACATCAGAGTAATGATGTTATCTCACATCAGGGTAATGACATTATCTCACATTAGGGTAATGACGTTATCTCACTCATTGCGGGCGTCTCTGCCGGAAGTGATCAAATACAGCTTAAGAAGCAATCACTAAAATATACTTTGGGATGTTGGCAATTAGGCAGAGTCAGATGAACTCATGGATATCTTTGTTCTGTCTCTGCGTCCAGTATGAAGGAAGTTAGAGGTATTTTTGAGAGGAAATGCTAACTAGTGTTAGCACAATGACTTCATGCTAGGTTGTTTTACAGTCCATGTCTGTCAGTAATCAATAACCAGCAAGGGTAACTAAAAGCTACTTTGCTGAATGTCTAATCTGTATATGGTTCGTTAGCTAGTTCGTTAGCTAGCTTGTAGCGTGCGGTTGTGAGTTTGGCAAAATAAAACCATTGCATTATATCGGAGAACTGTAGAACTTCTGTAGTGTCTTGTTGCTGTCACAGTCAGGTAACCATAACGGACGCTGCAACAGGGTCAAAGTTGAACATGTTTTCTGTCTGCTACAAGAAAAATGACTGTCAGAACGACAGTCTTCAGAGAGTAGACCTGAGTATAAATGAAATGTTGTTTTTGCCAATGACACTTGTCACTTACAGTTTATAGACATTGTGTTAGACCTAGTATAAACCAGCCTTCACTAGTAATGCAGATAATAAGCAACTGGGTCTGATTAGACAATATTTGAGAGAGATTTTAGGGGTTCCACCAGGGTCTGTCTTGAGTCCCTTCAAAAGTCTCCATGAAGTATATTTGTAAGAAACTAGAAGAATATCTTTGAAATATATTATTTTATTCCATTATAGTATCATTTTTTTCATCCATTTAAACATATGCCATAGAGAGCATGAGACCATTGCGGGAGCAGCTAGGAGATTGAGGTTTTAGATATATCCATTAAAATGCCTACTCTCTTTCAGCGATGGACTTCTGCTGTTTAGATAAGACTGAGGTCTCTCTGCAGATGAGACCACCATGGTCATGGATCCACAGGCACGTGCCACATATTAGACCAACTCTTTACCTGCTCCAGTGGCTGCAAGTGCATCACTGTGGTCTGTCCAGAAGTTCAAGCTCACACCTGGATCAACATTCTCGTGTGTGTGTGTGTGTGTGTGTGTGTGTGTGTGTGTGTGTGTGTGTGTGTGTGTGTGTGTGTGTGTGTGTGTGTGTGTGTGTGTGTGTGTGTGTGTGTGTGTGTGTGAGTGTATGCACATGCATATTCCCATGTTCCAGAATCTCAGACAGAATTGGTCCGAGTTGCTGACAACTTTGAGTAGTCAGTCCCCAATGGCGCAGTATAAAAGCACATTGAACAGAACCTAATCCATAGCAAATAGTGAAACACCAGTAGATCATGTAGAATTATTCAAATAGCCCCACACATGAAGGGTGCATTCAGTCCTATACTACAGACCAAAATATCTCTGCTACACAGCAACTGGACTACTGTACCAGTGTAGCAGAGCTGCTCATCGAGGTCACATGTGGAGGTTAGAACATTTATCTTCTGTGGAGGATGCTCCCCTGACCCCTGACCCCTGGCCACACTGGCTCCTATCTGATCATCAGTGCCACTTTAGTGGGGACCCGCGGAGGCCCCTGTTTACGCATTAACCGGGTTGCTATAATGAGCGCCGGCCCATGACCAATTACAAGGAGATTTACACGAGGCTCCATAGCCTCCTGCAGCATATGGGCTAATCTTCCTGGGTGATCTGCAGCGCTTTGACTCTAAAACTCTCCAACCTCTTACATAGTCATGGAACACTGTTGCTGGTAGCCCTCGTAGTGGGATTTCATATTTTCAAAGGAGGCTCCTAACTATGGGGCCAGTTTGTGTGTGTGTGTGTGTGTGTGTCCATTTGTGCATGTTTATGTGTGTAGACATGTGTGTGTGAGGCAGACTGCTTGTGGAACAAACCTGGCGAACAGCCCACTCAGGACATTTGACCCTGTGGATTTTCTCGCTCCTCTATGCGGTTTTCTGGAGCTCGCACTTTTCCTCCAGCAAGGACTAAAAGGCTCAAAAGGGTGGAAAAAACAATATTTTCTTAAGGCTTCTGGACGCCAGGTTGCATAAAAGGTTCCACATGCGTTTGCATCAAACCTCGACTGTTGAGACCACAGGTTCTGTTTTTATTGCCATAAAACTGACTACCTAAGAAAGTACATATAGGTATATTCCATTCGCCCTGATTCTTATAAATTTAAATGAACTGCGAAATCAGGTTTACTACCAAAAGGAAAATAGAGAGCTAAATGTATCTTGCATGTGCATATGCGTGAATGCTTGAATGCAGAGGTTAATGCGTGCATTTGTGTTCGTGCATTTGTGTACGTCCTGTGTGTTCATCTGTGTCTGTATTGCTGTGAATGCACCTGAAGACTCATAGAGACAAACGTTCAGAAATAAACCATTTATAAGGCATTTACAAGCAGTTTTCTCACCATTTATTAATCAGACTTAAATGACTCGTAAATGGATTAAAGGGACCGCAATTAAACAGCTTATGGATGATTCATTAATACATAAAGTTGTTTACAAACATTTACAAATGTGGGAGTAATGATTAATAAATGGAGAGAAAACTGATTGTAAATGTCTTATTGATGGTTATTACTGAATGTTATTATAAAGATTACCTGATAGGATTTGCATTATAAGCTGAAGTGATAAAACACAACCCAATGGAAGGCCTATGTAGAGCACCAACTCATTCAGGGCTGCGCAGGCACCCTTCAGTTCCAATGAGGAAGTGACCTCAGGTGAAGAGGTCACGTTTGGGGTCAGCGTCACAGGTGGTTCAGGACTGTACCAGCCCTGTTGTCATAACAACAATGGCGGAGCACACGTAAGTCTTTCAACAACATGTCACTCAAAGCAGAGGGAGGGAAGGTTCCTCTATGTCCTAAAGACCTCCCTTGTTTAGCAATGTTCGCTGCCTCCCGACTTCCCCCTTTGGTCTTGTGGGGTGGTGAAGGGGGAGGTGGTATGGGACACAGGGGACTTTCTCTGTTCTCTATCCCCTCTTTACCCTCTCTCCCTCTATCATCTCTCCCTCTATCATCTCTCCCTCTATCCTCTCTCCCTCTATTATCTTCCCCTCTATCATCTCTCCCTCTATCCTCTCCCTCTATCCTCTCTCCCTCTATCATCTCTCCCTCTATTATCTCCCCCTCTATTATCTTCCCCTCTATCATCTCTCTCTCTCTCCTCTCTCCCTCTATCCTTTCTCCCTCTATCATCTCCCCTGCTATCATCTCCCCCTCTATTATCTCCCCCTCTATCATCTCTCTCGCTATCATCTCTCCCTCTCTCCTCTTCCCCTTGTCTGGTAACAGAAATTGTAGGTTTCTTGCTCCACAGCCTTTCAGAGGGGAAAGGAGAACACAAGCCACTCTGAACACCGAAGACAGCAATATTTTAATCAGCTGGGTTAAAATAAAGCCCATGAAGATTCCAGTAGCATGAGATGAGCCTCTATCAATTACAATATTTTATCTGACTACACCCTTACATGAGATGAGCCTCTATCAATTACAATATTTTATCTGACTACACCCTTACATGAGAGGAGCCTCTATCAATTACAATATTTTATCTGACTATACCCTTACATGGGAGGAGCCTCTATCAATTACAATATTTTATCTGACTATACCCTTACATGGGAGGAGCCTCTATCAATTACAATATTTTATCTGACTATACCCTTACATGGGAGGAGCCTCTATCAATTACAATATTTTATCTGACTATACCCTTACATGGGAGGAGCCTCTATCAATTACAATATTTTATCTGACTATACCCTTACATGGGAGGAGCCTCTATCAATTACAATATTTTATCTGACTATACCCTTACATGAAGTCAAATGCCAAATTCATTATAAGAATTACATTGAAAATACATTGAATAATTTTAAATGTGTAGGCTATTTAGGAATGTAGCTTTAGTTCAATATCTTTAATTTGGTCACTGTATCACGTAAAATATGACACATAATTTTTTTTTTTAAATACAACAAAAATATAGCTGGAATAACTATACAATATGTTCTAGCGATCAAGTGAATACACCCACCAATGGCACATACACCCACCAATGTCACAAGAACCCACCAATGTCACATGTACTCACCAATGGCACATACACCCACCAATGTCACATGAACCCACCAATGTCACATACACTCACCAATGGCACATACCAATGGCGCATACACCCACCAATGTCACATGTACTCACCAATGTCATATACACCCACCAATGGCACATACACCCACCAATGTCACATACACCCACCAATGTCACATGTACTCACCAATGGCACATACACCCACCAATGTCACATGAACCCACCAATGTCACATACACTCACCAATGGCACATACCAATGGCGCATACACCCACCAATGTCACATGTACTCACCAATGTCATATACACCCACCAATGGCACATACACCCACCAATGTCACATGAACCCACCAATGTCACATACACTCACCAATGGCACATACACCCACCAATGGCACATACACCCACCAATGTCACATGAACCCACCAATGTCACATAGCCAGCAATCACTGGACTAATGAGACTGACTGGAGGCCTAAGGCGGTGAAATGTGCCCCAATGTTAGTTAACACATCTTCGGGATCGGTGTCCCTTCCACGGGACGGTTGAGCTAACGTAGGCTAATGCAATTAGCATGAGGTTGTAAGTGACAAGAACATTTCCCAGGACATAGACATATCTGATATTGGCAGAAAGCATCATTTTTTGTTAATCTAACTGCGCTGTCCAATTTACAGTAGCTATTACAGTGAAAGAATACCATGCTATTGTTTGAGGAGAGTACACAATTTTGAACATGAAAAGTTATTAATAAACAAATTAGGCACATTTGTGTGATATTATATAAAACTGTTTGAGACTCCCAGTTCTGTTTGCTGCTGGGGCTACCATGGAGGTGGTCTACCATGACTGGCAGGAAATGCCATGTAAACACTTTTACCACATTCCACACGCTATAAACAACCCCCCACAGAATGGACACTAAGTTTGTGGTAGTGAACGAGGGGCATTAGCTGTAGGGGGGGAGGACCAGTGTGGGAATAGAACGGGTCAGGCCATGTGCAGTGTTATCAAACAGAAAACCTTAAGTATGGTTGTTATTCTGTGCTTACATGTTGGATATATTCCACTCTGGAATGGGGCTCTTCCCTCATGAACTGTACAATGCATGCTGGGAACCTCAGTTCACCTGGTATGATGTTCCATCATGCTTTATGAGCACAGGGGATCAAATCTGTTTGCTCTTGGTCAAGAATGCAATTAGCAGACACACTCAGTGATTAACGTTAGCATATCACCAGCCGTCAACCATAGGTAAACATGTTTTCCCACTGAACTGATAGGAATGGAATGTCAAATAATGAGCACGGTCACCAGTTAATAACACTTCCTGGAGAGGCATTATACAAGGCGTTCAAAGTTCACACATATTGCTTTTCCATCTAGATGGTATAGATTGTAGTAGTCAAGTAGATACTGAGACTGATATGCATCATAGTAGAAATATCAGTGTGTGTGTGTGTGTGTGTGTGTGTGTGTGTGTGTGTGTGTGTGTGTGTGTGTGCGTGTGTGCGCGTGTGTGCGCGTGTCGTTGCGTGTCGTTGCGTGCATGTTCGTGTGCACTCATGCAAATGTGTACCTGTGCCTTGCATGGCTGTCTTTCACCCTGCCCACACAGATTCACCCGACTCAAGTACCCATCCCTGTCCTCCAGGAGTCCTCCTGTCCATCACAGCACCACCACTCCACTCTGCCCCCAGACAAACAAAGATGCCAGTAGATGCCAGTGCTGGTTCTCACAGCCACAGCCATCCCCAGATAGCATCTCAGTCCCTCCCATCGCAGCTTGCACACATTCACCAGGACCCGGCCACACAGATAGGGTTGCAAATGAGTGCTTCTGTGAGTTCCGAGCCTGGGGAGGGACAGGGAGGTTTCAGGGTGGGATACTGGGACACTGGATGGGAGCCCTGCATGGACATCACCCCCAGTGGAGTAGCCCTTGTTCTCCACCATTAATTGATCGATACCTGATATTTGGACTGCGATTCAGGGGTAACTCTCTAGGGCTGGGGACCACTCTCACTGATATGTGTGGGAACTGAGTGGGGGGGCCACAGAGGTGCACCTGCTGAATGGCTGTTGGGCCCTATTCCCCCTGCACCCTCAGCATTGTCAAGGGTTTCTATTCCGTTTCTCTTCTCAGATGAGCCACACAGTGAAGGGCTACCAAAGTGGGCTATTTGTCAGGGGGGGACTATTGAAAGGGGTGACATTGGAGGGAGGGAGGCAGGGATGGAGGGAGGGAGGGAGGCAAGGAAGTGGCCGACATAGAGCCTAAAGTTCTCTCACAGCATTGAGGGTAGAGTGGTGATGTCATACAGAGGTAGAAGTTGTTGTTTTGTGTATTTCATTTAGGGACCTTTCAGATTTGGTCTATGACATAATTTCATGGGGCAAGCATGCTATTACGCATGTCCCCAATGTAATGACAGCATATATTATTCATTCTTATTATAAATTCACCAGTCAGACTAATTACCAAGACGTGTACTCAGAGCATGCGCCGACCTACTAAGAAATGTCTTCACTGACATTTTCAACCTATCCCTGACCGAGTCTGTAATACCTACATGTTTCAAGCAGAACATCAAGAAAGCAAAGGTAACCTGCCTAAATGACTATCACTATCATGTCGGTAGCCATGAAGTGCTGTGAAAGGCTGGTCATGGCTCACATCAACACCATCATCCCGGAAACCCTAGACCCACTCCAATTCGCATACCACCCTAAAAGATCCACAGATGACGCAATCTCAATCGCACTCCACACTGCCCTTTCCCACCTGGACAAAAGGTACACCTATGTGCGAATGCTGTTCATTGAATATTTGTTGTATTATTTGTTCTGTCTTTTCAGGGGGATTAAACTGAAATTGCAACCAACTTTCTAAGGCTTGTTTAAAAAATAACGATATTTTGGAGATTGTTTCCTTTTCAAACAATCGAAAGTTAAGCAGGTGTAATCTGAATAAATGGAAAAAGGTCATTCTTGAACATAGGATGAGAAATTCCTACCAATTTACTAGAGAACCAGTTTAGATTTAAGTATAACTTTTGTATGACTGATGCCTTTAGTGAGAGGTCTAATGCTTTAATATTTAATCATTTCTGCCCTCTGAATTCATATTCGATATATAAATAGGCCCTTTTAATTTTGTCTGGATTGCCGTTCCAAATAAAATGGAATATTTTTTGTTCATATCATTTATAAAGCAGGTCACTAGGTGTAGACAAAATCATAAGCAAATAGGTAAACTGTGATATGACTAAAGAGTTAATCAGGGTGATTTTTCCACAAATAGACAGGTATTTTCCTTTCCATGGTAGCAAGATCTTATCTATTTTTACTAACATTCTATAAAAATGTATTGGAGTGAGATCATTTCTTTATTTTGGGATTTGTATACCGAGTATGTCCACATCTCCGTCAGACCATTTAATTGGTAAACTACACGGTAATGTAAAATTTGAATTTTTTTGTGATCCAATACGTAAAATAGTACACTTATCATAATTTGGTTTTAATCCAGAGTAAATATTTTATTAACTGTATTTCTTGAAGTGCATTGTTGGTTAAGGGCTTGTAAGTAAGCATTTCACGGTAAGGTCTACACTTGTTGTATTCGGCGCATTTGACTAATACAATTTGATTTGATGTGTGTCACTATTACATCTAAATTATAACATATACAGTGAGTTCCAAAATGATTGGGACAGGGACATATGTTTTGTGGTTTGGGCTCTGTACTCCAGTACTTTTGGATTTGAAATGATACAACTGTCATCTTTCATTTGAGTATATTTTCATCCATATCGGGTGAACCATTTACAAATTACAGCACTTTTTGTAAATATTCCCCCCATTTTAGGGGACTAAAGGTATTGGGATTATTTCACTTATATGTGTATTAAAGTAGTCAAATTTTTAGTGTTTGGTCCCATATTCCTAATACGCTGTCACGTTCGTCGTAAAGATGGGACCAAGGCGCAGCGGGAATGTAAATGCTCATCTTCTATATTTTGAAAAAAAACAAAACAAACACTTAATCCAAAAAACAATGACGAAAAACAGTCCTGTGAGGCACACAGCTACACATGGAACAACTACCCACAAAAACCCATGAAAAACACCCCTATTAAATAGGACCTTCAATTAGAGGCAACGAGGAACAGCTGCCTCCAATTGAAGGTCAACCCAATAAACTAAGCATAGAAATAGAATAACTGAACAGACATAGAAATAGACTAACATAGAACATTACTAAAAAAAAAACGAAACACATAAAACAAACACCCTCTGCCACGTCCTGACCAAACTACAATAACAAATAACCCCTTTACTGGTCAGGACGTGATATACGCAATGATTACATCAAGCTTGTGACTCTACAAACTTGTTGGATGCATTAGCTGTTTATTTAAAATGTGTTTCAGATTATTTTGTGCTCAGCCGATAATACAATAATGTATTGTGTCATTTTGGAGTTACTTTTATTGTAAATAAGAATGTAATATTTTTCTAAACACTTCTACATTAATGTGGATGCTACCACGGTTACGGATAGTCCTGAATGAATTGTGAATAATGATGAGTGAGAAAGTTACAAATATCATACGTCCCAAAAACACGAACCTCCCTTGTTAATGTATGGTGAGCTCTTAGCATGTCTTAGGGCTATGTTTCTGTATTTGTGCGTGTCTGACTTTCTCACTCATCATTATTCAGGAGAGACCATTGGGTTCTTATTCACCTCCCTGACCAAGGCCCTTCTCCTCCGATTGCTCAGTTTGGCCGGACGGACAGATCTGTGCCTTGACACAATCCTGTCTTGGAGCTCTACGGACAATTCCTTCGATCTCATGGCTTGGTTTTTGTTTTGACATGCACTGTCAACTGTGGGACCTTATATAGACTGGTGTGTGCCTTTCCAAATCATGTCAAATCAATTGAATTTAACACAAGTGGACTCCAATCAAGTTGTAGAAACATCTCAAGGATGATCAATGGAAACAGGATGCACCTGAACTCAATTTCGAGTCTCATAGCAAAGGGTCTGAATACTTATGTAAATTAGGTATTTCTGTTTCGTATTTTTTATAAATCTGCAACATTTTCTAAAAACCTGTTTTCGCTTTGTCGTTATGGGGTATTGTGTGTAGATTGATGAGGGAAAACATGATTTAATCAATTTTAGAATAAGGCTGTAACGTAACAAAATGTGGAAAAAGTCATGGGGTCTGAATACTTTCTGAATGCACTGTAATTGAATTTGTCCCAATACTTTTGGTCCCCTAAAATGGGGCGGCTATATATAAAAAGTTCTGTCATTTCTAAACGATTCACCCGATATGGAGGAAAATACCCTCAAATAAAAGATGACAGTCTGTACTTTTTACCTCATAGTCATTGTAGAATTTCAAATCCAAAGTGCTGGATTAAAGAGCCAAGACAACAACAAATGTATCACTGTCCCAATACTTTTGGAGCTGACTGTAACTGTTGTTCCTGTTTCCAACAGCCACAAGTTAATGGTTCAGAAGAACAAAGACATAAAGACGTTTTTCACCAGCACAGATAGTGACACAAACCCACAATTACACTTAATGACTGAACAATGTCATCTCGACTGCTGGCTGGCCTTTGACCCTTGATTTAATAGGAGCTTTAATGATGAACATAACTCTGTCAGCAGGGGAGGTCTGGGGACTGAAGGTTCAGGGGTGGGAGGAGAACAGGTGCCCATCATGGTTTGGGTCAATTCCATTTTAATTCCAGTCAATTCAGGAAGTACACTGCAATTCCCATTCCAATTCCAAAATCTTCTTATTGAAAAGCATTGGTTAGGAATTTCAGTGTGCTTCCTGAATTGAAATGGAATTGACCCCAACCCTGGTGCCCACTGAGGTGTATGTCCCAAATGGGATGACAGCTTTACCAGGTCAAACGATTAGAAGCAGGTGCAATTGTGGTATTTGAACCCAGTCCCTGCTTGAAAAGGCAATGGAGGGAGAGCCTCTAATTGGGCTGAGGTTGATATTGATTTTAACTCACAGGTTGAGAGTGTGTGTCCTACAAAAGAACGATGTACTAGACAACAGTCACATTAAAGGAGTGATTGCTGTGGTTTTCACAAAGCTACAGTCACATTTATGGAGCGATTGCTGTGGATTTCACAAAGCTACAGTCAGCCACATTAAACGGAGCGATTGCTGTGGATTTCACAAAGCTACAGTCACATTTAAGGAGCAATTGCTGTGGATTTCACAAAGCTGCAGTCACATTCAAGGAGTGATTGCTGTGGAGTTCGCAAATCTATAGTCACATTGCTATGTAGTTCGCAAAACTACAGTCACATTCAAGGAGCGATTGCTGTGGATTTCACAAAGCTACAGTCACAATTCAGGAACGATTGCTGTGGATTTCACAAAGCTACAGTCACATTCTAGGAGCAATTGCACTAGATTTCACAAAGCTACAGTCATATGCACAGAGCGATTGCTGTGGATTTCACAAAGCTACAGCCACATTCAACAAAACTGTTGATTGCAGTCACTGTAAAGTTTCCTCATCCTAATATTGATATTAAAAAAGGATGTTATAGTCTGTTGTAACTAGAATATTGTGTCATGGATCTTTTATAGGAAACAGGAGCACAGGTCCACAGGTCCACATATTCCAGTTACTTATAAGCATGCACCCATTAAGAACATGACTGTAAAAACTGTTAAATCCCCATGGATTGATGAGGAATTGAAAAATTGTATGGTTGAGAGGGCAAAAGGAATGGCAAATAAGTCTGGCTGCACAACCCATTGTCAAATGTATTGCAAATTGAGAAATCATGTGACTAAACTGAATAAAAAGAAGAAGAAACTACACTATGAAACGAAGATAAATGACATAAAGAATGATAGTAAGAAGCTTTGGAGCACTTTAAATGACATTTTGGGGGGAAAAGGCAAACCCAACTCCATCATTTATTGAACCAGATGGCTCATTCATCACAAAACCAACTGATATTGCCAACTACTTTCATGATTTTTTCATTGGCAAGGTTATCAAACTTAGGGATGCCATGCTAGCAACAAACGCTGGCACTACACATCCAAGTATATCTGACCAAATAATGAAAGACAAGCCTTGTGGAAGTGTGGAAGAGGTGAGAAAATGATTGGTGCCTATCAACAATGACAAGCCACCGGGGTCTGACAACTTGGATGGAAAATTACTGAGGATAATAGTGGACAATAATCACAATATCTCTTATTTGCAATATTTTACATTTAAGCCTACTAGAATGTGTGTGCCCCCAGGCTTTGAGGGAAGCTAAAGTCATTCCACTTCCCAAGAATAGTAAAGCCCCCTTTACTGGATCAAATAGCCAACCAATCATCCTGTTACCAACCCTTAGTAAACTTTTGGAAAAATTGTTTTGGACCAGATACAATGCTATTTTACAGTAAACAAATTGACAACAAACTTCCAGCATTCTTAAAGGGAAGGACATTCAACAAGCACAGCACTTACACAAATGATGATTGGCTTAGAGATATTGATGATAAAAATATTGTGTGGGCTATTTTGTAAGAATTCAGTGCGGCTTTTGACATTATTGATCATAGTCTTCTGCTGGAAAAACGTATGAGTTATGGCTTTACACCCCCTGCTATATTGTGGATAAAGAGTTACCTGTCTAACAGAACACAGAGGGTGTGTCAGGGATTTCGTCGTCGTCAGACGATATGGCGAAATCATCGTCGGAAAAGGAGGACCAATATGCAGCAGGACTGGTTTTGTTCATTTTGAACATTTATTAACTCAAAATGATTACCAAAAACAACAAAACAAACTCACGATATACTGACAGTGTTCTCAGGCTCATACATGCTAGACAAAGAACAATCTCCCACAAATGACAAACACAAACACACCCTAATATATGGGACTCTCAATCAAAGGCAAATAGACAACACCTGCCTTGAATTGAGAGTCCCAACCCCAATTAACCAAACATAGAAACAGACTCACTAGACTAAACATAGAATACAAGAATATCAGACAGTGCCCAACAAACCCCGGAATACTTAAATCAAATGCCCTTCTAGAAAAACACCACCCTGAACCACATAAAACAAATACCCTCTGCCACGTCCTGACCAAACTACAATAACAATTAACCCTTATACTGGCCAGGACGTGACAGTACCCCCCCCTAAAGGTGCTAACCCCGGAAGCACCTCAAAAATAACAAAAACCCCAAACAACAACAAAAAATCCCCCTAAACTAAAGGGAGGGAAGGGAGGGTGGCTGCCGTCAACGACGGCACTGTGCTACACCCCCCCTCCCCAACCCACCTATGCAGGTGGTGGTTCAGGCTCCGGCCTATTGTCCTCCAGAGTGCCGACCCCGATCAGCCTCGGACCGTAGGCAGACTCCCCTTGCTCTGGATCCTGGGCAGACCTCCTCCTCTCCACCCTGTATACAGACTCATTAATTGAACCGTTAATAATTTTAAGTTCTGGATTGTCAGGCTTACTCAGTTCAGGGTTGCTGCTCGACTCCCTTGGTTCTTCGTAATCGGCAGACTCTGGGGCGATGGGCCACTCTGGCTGATCCTGGCCGATGGGGCACTCTGGCATCTCCGGGCAGTCTGGCCACTCTGGCATCTCCGGGCAGTCTGGCCACTCTGGCAGCTCCGGGCAGTCTGGCCACTCTGGCAGCTCCGGGCAGTCTGGCCACTCTGGCATGTCCGGGCAGTCTGGCCATTCTGGCATCTCCGGGCAGTCTGGCCGCTCTGGCATCTCCGGGCAGTCTGGCCGCTCTGGCGGCTCCTGACTGACGGGCGGCTCTGGCGACTCCTGACTGACGGGCGGCTCTGGCGACTCCTGACTGACGGGCGGCTCTGGCGACTTCTGACTGACGGGCGGCTCTGGCGACTTCTGACTGACGGGCGGCTCTGGCGACTCCTGACTGACGGGCGGCCCTGGCGACTCCTGACTGACGGGCAGCTCTGGCGACTCCTGACTGACGGGCAGCTCTGGCGACTCTTGACTGACGGGCAGCTCTGGCGACTCTTGACTGACGGGCAGCTCTGGCGACTCTTGACTGACGGGCAGCTCTGGCGACTCTTGACTGACGGGCAGCTCTGGCGACTCTTGACTGACGGGCACCTCTGGCGACTCTTGACTGACGGGCAGCTCTGGCGACTCTTGACTGATGGGCAGCTCTGGCGACTCTTGACTGACGGGCAGCTCTGGCGACTCTTGACTGACGGGCAGCTCTGGCGACTCTTGACTGACGGGCAGCTCTGGCGACGTCGGACTGGGATGACGCACTTGAAGCCTGGTGCGTGGTGCTGGTACTGGACGTACCAGACTGGGAACACGCACCTCCAGGCTAGTGCGGGGAGCGGGAACAGGACAAGTCGGACTGGGCTGACTCACTTCTGGGTCCGCACGAGAGACAGGAACTGGAAACACCGGGCTATGGAGGCGCACAGGCGGTCTTGATCTTACCTCCTGCGCAACCCTTCCTGGCTGGATGGAACTAGTAGCCCTGTACGAGCGGGGTGCTCGTACAGGGCGAATTGGGCTGTGCAGGGGCCTGATGGTTGCCGTGCGTAGAGCGGGAGTTGGGTAGCCTGGTCCTAGGAGGCGTACCGGCGACCAGATGCGCTGCACAGGCATCCTCCTACCAGGCTGGATGCCCACTCTAGCACGGCACCTGCGAGGGGCTGGAATAACGCGCACCAGACTGTGCGTGCGTATGGGTGAGATAGTGCGCTCTTCAGCGAAACATGGCGCCCTCCACCTCATACGCTCCTCCATATAACCACGGGTAGCTGGCTTCTGGCTCTTCCTTGGCCTAGCCAAACTACCCGTGTGCCCCCCCCAAAAAAAAATATTGGGGGTGCCTCTCGTGCTTCAACGCCAGTCGTGATCCTCGGAAACATTCCCGGTCCTTACCAGCCATTCTCCATGGGCCCTCTCCGGCCATAACTTACTCCCATGTCCATCTCTCCCATTTGTCCAATTCAAAATCCCTCTGCTCCTTCCTCTGCTGCTTGGTCCTGGTTTGGTGGGAGATTCTGTCAGGGATTTCGTCGTCATCAGACGATATGGCAAAATCATCGTCGGAAAAGGAGGGCCAATATGCAGCAGGACTGGTTTTGTTCATTTTGAACATTAATTAACTCAAAATGATTACCAAAAACAACAAAACAAACTCACGATATGCTGACAGTGTTCTCAGGCTCATACATGCTAGACAAAGAACAATCTCCCACAAATGACAAACACAAACACACCCTAATATATGGGACTCTCAATCAAAGGCAAATAGACAACACCTGCCTTGAATTGAGAGTCCCAACCCCAATTAACCAAACATAGAAACAGACTCACTAGACTAAACATAGAATACATGAATATCAGACAGTGCCCAACAAACCCCGGAATACTTAAATCAAATGCCCTTCTAGAAAAACACCACCCTGAACCACATAAAACAAATACCCTCTGCCACGTCCTGACCAAACTACAATAACAATTAACCCTTATACTGGCCAGGATGTGACAGTACCCCCCCCCCCCTAAAGGTGCTAACCCCGGAAGCCTTTCCAACATAATCCAGGTAGAATCAGGAATTCCCCAGGGCAGCTGTCTAGGCCTATTGCTTTTTAAAATCTTTACTAATGACATGCCACTGGCTTTGAGTAAAGCCAGAGTTTCTATGTATGTGAATGACTCAACTCTATACATGTCAGCTACTACAGCAACTGAAATGACTTAACAAAGAGTTGCAGTTAGTTTCGGAGTGGGTGGCAAGGAATACATTAGTCCTAAATATTTCTAAAACTAAAAGCATTGTATTTGGGACAAATCATTCACTAAATCATAAACCTCAACTAAATCTTGTAATAAATCATGTGGAAATTGAGCAAGTTGAGGTGTCTAAACTGCTTGGAGTAACCCTGGATTGTAAACTGCAATGGTCAAAACATATTGATACAACAGCAGCTAAGATGAGGAGAGATATATCAATAATAAAGAGCTGCTCTACCTCCTTAACAGCACTATCAACAAGGCAGGCCCTACAGGCCCTGGTTTTGTCGCAGCTGGACTACTGTTCAGTCGTGTGGTCAGGTGCCACAAAAAAAGAACTTAGGAAAATTGCAATAGGCTCAGATCAGGGCAGCCCGGCTGGCCCTTGGATGTACACAGAGAGCTAATATTAATAATATGCATGTCAATCTCTCCTAGCTCAAAGTGGAGGAGAGATTGACTTCATCACTACCTGTTTTTATGAGGTATTGACATGTTGAATGCACCGAGCTGTCTGTTTGAACTGCTGGCGCACAGCTCAGACACCCATGCATACCCCACAAGACATGCCACAAGAGGTCTCTTCACAGTCCCCAAGTCCAGAACAGACTATGGGAGGCGCCCAGTACAACATAGAGCCATGACTACATGGAACTCTATTCCACACCAAATAGTTGATGCAAGCAGTACAATTAGATTTAAAAATTCAGATAAAAATACCCCTTATGGAACAGTGGGGACTGTAAAGCAACACAAACATAGGCACAAACACATGCATACACAGACAAATGATAACATGCTCACTATACACACATGTACGCATGGATTTAGTACTGTAGATATGTGGTAGTGTTGCACTAGGGGCCTGAGGGCACACAGTGTGTTGTGAAATCTGTGACTGTATTGTTATGTTTTTAAAATTGTATGAACTGCCTTAATTTTGCTGGACCCAAGAGGAGTAACTGCTGCCTTGGCAACAGCTAATGGGGATCCATAATAAATACAAATACAAATATCATTAGATGGAACTATGCTATGCAACTACAATGTTCTTACTGCAGTTATGACTGTGTCATTACATTGGTAACTTAATAAAAGTTACAATTTTTCAAAGCAAGAAGATGCAATCTTCAAAACCTAATATTTCCTTCTCATATTGAAACAAATCAGCCAATTATAGTGGGGGTATCAAACCTGCTACTTTATTCTTTACCTGTTCAACTCAGGTCATTGTTGTCAACGCTGCAGATCAGGCTGTGTGACTTTCTCTAATCCCTTCCTCCCCTCACATATCAACACAGTGTCATTCTCACAGGTCTCCTCTATAAGCTGGGGCTGTGGTCCACTGGTATGCCATGCATCATGCCCCAGCCATGATCTGAAGGAGGGTGCGGAGGGGGTGGAGTCAGAGAGATGGAGGACGAGGGGGGAGTATGAAAACATCCATAATTAGCAGATTTAAATAAAGTCAACTTTCCAGCCATCTGGCTAGTGTTTGGGAGGGGAGGGATGGGGTGGAGGGTTAGCGGTGGAGGGGAAAGGGGGGCAGGAGGGGGTAAGAGGGGCTGTCTAAGAAGGCTAATAAAACTGAGAGGTGAAACCACTTATTTTCATTCCAGTATCCTAGAAGTTGCCCCCCCAGGCAGGACAGGAGCCAAAAGAAGCTCAAGTTAAACCTGTCTCACTGGACTCCGGGATCAAAATGTAGAATACAATGTGCCATTCACCGATTAGAAAGAGAATGTGACATCCCAGCAAACTTGTGCTGTCTCTCTTGCCGTGATTTGTGTTTTGTGTATATATTTTTTTTTAATCCCAGCTCCCGTCCCCTCAGGAGGCCTTTTGCTTTTTGGTAGCCTTTTTTGCTTTTTTTTGGTCATTGTAAATAACTGACTTGTCTAGCTCAAAGGAAGGTTAAATAAACAAAATAAAAAAACAGGGGACATCCAGGGTACGATGATGTTCCAGGGACGTCCTAACGACACATTTTTGTTTGCTGTGCTCTAAAAAATACATTATAGAACACACACTTATAAAATGTGTCAAATACTTCTCACTACATTATTTATCAGACTAAAGTATGGGGTGCCACATGAGTTGGGCTCCCGAGTGGCGCAGCAGTCTAAGGCACTGCATCAGACCATGGTTCGATCCCGGGCTGTATCACAACCGGCCGTGATCCAGAGTCCAAGAGCGGTGCACAATTGGCCAAGCGTCATCCGTGTTAGGGGAGGGTTTGGCCGGGGTAGGCCTCATTGTAAAATAAAAATTTGAACTCAACTTATCTAATTACAGTTGAAGTTGGATGTTTACATACAGTTAGGTTGGAGTCATTAAAACTTGTTTTCAACCACTCCAAAAATTTCTTGTTAACAACTATAATTTTGGCAAGTTGGACATCTACTTTGTGCATGACACAAGTAATTTTTCCAAAAATTGTTTACAGTGTCAAAAGGTGTATTGGAGGCAAAGTCAGGTGCAGGAGAGCAGAATATAATGAACAGGCACACTTTTAATATAGTTCCAAAATGGGAGCACTACATAAATAAAACGCGCTCAAAAAACGGAGCACAAAAGTAAAGCGCGTAAACTAACACCACATAACATGAAAGAATTACACACAAAACATGATGGGAAACAGAGGGCTAAATACAAGTAGCTTGATTGGAGAAATGAAAACCAGGTGTGTATGTAAACAAGACAAGACAAATGGATATATGAAAAATGGAGCGGCGATGGCTAGAAAGCCGGTGACGTCGATCGCCGAACGCCGCCCAAACAAGGAGAATAGCCGACTTCGGTGGAAGTCGTGACATACAGACAGATTATTTCACTTAAAATTCACTATCACAATTCCAGTGGGTCAGAAGTTTACATACACGAAGTTGTCTGTGCCTTTAAATAGCATGGAAAATTCCAGAAAATGATGTCATGGCTTTAGAAGCTTCTGATAGGCTAAATGAGATCATTTGAGTCAATTGGAGGTGAACCTGTGGATGTATTTCAAGGCCTACCTTCAAACTCCGTGCCTCTTTACTCGACATCATGGGGATATCAAAAGAAATCAAAAGACCTCAGAAAAAAAATTGTAGACCTCCACAAGTCTGGTTCATCCTTTGGAGCAATTTCCAAATGCCTAAAGGTACCACGTTCATCTGTACAAACAATAGTACGCAAGTATTATTACCGTGGGACCATGCAGCCGTCATACCGCTCAGGAAGGAGATGCGTTCAGTCTCTTAGAGATGAACGTACTTTGGTGCGAAAAGTGCAAATAAGTCCCAGAAGAACAGCAATGGACTTTGTGAAGATGCTGGAGGAAACAGGTCCAAAAGTATATTTATCCACAGTAAATCGAGTCCTATATCGACATAACCTGAAAGGCCGCTCAGCAAGGAAGAAGCCACTGCTCCAAAACCGCCATAAAAAAGCCAGACTACGGTTCGCAACTGCACATGGGGACAAAGATCGTACTTTTTGGAGAAATGCCCTCTGGTCTGATGAAACAAAAATATAACTGTTTGGCCAAAATGACCATCGTAATGTTTGGAGGAAAAAGGGGGAGGTTTGCAAGCCGAAGAACACCATCCCAACCGTGAAGCACGGGGGTGGCAGCATCATGTTTTGGGGGTGCTTTGCTGCAGGAGGGACTGGCGCACTTCACAAAATAGGTGGCTTCATGAGGATGGAAAATTATGTGGATATATTGAAGTAACATCTCAAGACATCAGTCAGGAAGTTAAAGCTTGGTCACAAATGGGTCTTCCAAATCGACAATGACACCTAGCATGCTTCCAAAGTTGTGGCAAAATGGCTTAAGGACAACAAAGTCAAGGTATTGGATTGGCCATCACAAAGCCCTGACCTCAATCCTATAGAAAATTTGTGGGCAGAACTGAAAAAGCGTGTGCAAGCAAGGAGGCCTACAAACCTATAGGCCAGAATTCACGCAACTTATTGTGGGAAGATTGTGGAAGGTTTCCTTAAAAATTTGACCTAAGTTAAACAATTTAAAGGAAATGCTACCAAATACTAATTGAGTTTATGTAAATGTCTGACCCACTGGGAATGTGATGAAAGAAATAAAGCTGAAATAAATCATTCTCTCTACTGTTATTCTGACATTTCACATTCTTAAAATAAATAGGTAACCCTAACTGACTTAAGACATGCATTTTTACTATGATTAAATATCAGGAATTGTGAAAAACTGAGTTTAAATATATTTGGCTAAGGTGTATGTAAACTTCCGACTTCAACTGTATATAAAGGTTAAATAAAACATTTTAAAAATATATATATATTTGTCCCTCCCTGAAACTGTAGAATATGGATCTACAGTCCCTGACGTGCCTCACACCATCCTGGGAAAAGACTGTGGATCTACAGTGGCTGACGTGCATCACGCTTGGGAAAACACTGTGGATCTGCAGTCTCTGATGTGCATTACGGCCTGGGAAAAGACTGTGGCTCTACAGTCGCTGACGTGCATCACACCACCCTGGGAGAAGACTGTGGATCTACAGTCGCTGACGTGCATCACACCACCCTGGGAAAAGACTGTGGATCTGAAGTCGCTGACGTGCATCACACCACCCTGGGAAAAGACTGTGTATCTACAGTGGCTGACGTGCATCAAACCACCCTAGGAGAAGATTGTGGATCTACAGAGGCTAACGTGCATCACACCACCCTGGGAAAAGATTGTGTATCTACAGTCGCTGACGTGCATCACACCACCCTGGGAAAAGACTGTGGATCTACAGTCGCTGACGTGCATCACACCACCCTAGGAGAAGATTGTGGATCTACAGAGGCTAACGTGCATCACACCACCCTGGGAAAAGACTGTGGATCTACAGTCGCTGACGTGCATCACACCACCCTGGGAAAAGACTGTGGATCTACAGAGGCTGACGTGCATCACACCACCCTGGGAAAAGACTGTGGATCTACAGTGGCTGACGTGCATCACACCACCCTGGGAAAAGACTGTGGATCTACAGTGGCTGACGTGCATCACACCACCCTGGGAGAAGACTATGGATCTACAGTGGCTGACATGCATCACACCCTGGGAGAAGACTGTGGATCTACAGTCGCTGACGTGCATCACACCACCCTGGGAGAAGACTGTGGATCTACAGTCGCTGACGTGCATCACACCACCCTGGGAAAAGACTGTGGATCTACAGTCGCTGATGTGCATCATACCACCCTGGGAAAAGACTGTGAATCTACAGAGGCTGACGTGCATCACACCAGCCTGGGAGAAGACTGTGGATCTACAGTGGTTGACGTGCATCACACCACCCTGGGAAAAGACTGTGGATCTACAGAGGCTGACGTGCATCACACCACCCTGGGAGAAGACTGTGGATCTACAGTCGCTGACGTGCATCACACCACCCTGGGAAAAGACTGTGGATCTACAGTGGCTGACGTGCATCACACCACCCTGGGAAAGACTGTGGATCTACAGTCTTTGAGCTGCATCACACCCTGGGAAAAGTGTCAAAGGAGGAAATGAGAATACCAGATCCGATTTCCTTGTTTGAGTCCCTGAATAAAGTGACCAAGGACCAAGACAATTCCTCTATCCCCAAACGTAGTGCTCTGAAATTAGGGACAAAACATTCTGTCAGAGCTCATGATTGATCAGTCTGGAGTGTTTTGTCAAAATTCTGCCATCCTTACATCCACTCCCCCCAGGCACTTCCTATAATCAAAGGCCCAGTGCCCACCCATGGCTAATTACATATTAAAATAAACTTCAGCAAGGCCTGATTTAAAGCAGCCTCCCTTGGACCTGAGCATCACAAAGTGTGAGTCCCAGATGGCACCCTATTCCCTATATAGTGCACTACTTTTGACCAAGACCCAATAGGGAGAATAGAGTGCCATCTGGGACACAGCCATAGAGATAGATAAAGAGAGAGATCCAGATCAATATTGAAGGGGCCACTATTGTTTGCTAAAATGCCAGAGAGGGTGAGATAAATCAGATAGCTGAGGGAAGAGAAGAGACCCGCGATCTTGTTCTCACGGCTCCCCGGGCCACTGCACTCAGAACAGACACACCTGGCCTAACAAAGCCCAGGAATAGTGGGAGGGACAGACACACACATGCAAACACAGATGCATGCGCACCCACTCACATGCTCACACAGACACGCACACACAACCAATGTTAGACACGCTTTTGAACCGGATGCATTTCACTAACGTTATTGTATATACTATGCTACACATACAAAACCGGAGGGCAAAGCAGCACATTTACATGTATGTGTATCTGCAGCTGCAGGCTCATTCTCTAAGGTTATACAGGGTGGACAGAGATGCAGGCATTGTCAGAACACTGAGGAAGTACACTGAAGGTTTATACGTGCTGAGCCACTCTTGTGACTCTTCTGTGAAGATGCAGTAGACTGTTATATTTATTTATTTTTATTTTATTTCACCTTTATTTAACCAGGTAAGCTAGTTGAGAACAAGTTCTAATTTACAACTGCGACCTGGCCAAGATAAAGCAAAGCAGTGTGACACAGACAACACAGAGTTACACATGGAGTAAACAATAAACAAGCCAATAACACAATAAACATAGATCACTGCCAGACTGTAAAGTCAACAGTACCTCAACGTGCCAGTTTGTAGAATGTGTCTTCACAGCAGAAGGCACCTGTAACCATACAGGAAAAGCCCACTTGCTCTCTCAGCCTTTGGGTTTGCAGATGGCTCTTCAGGATGCGTCAGTGTGCCAGACCACAGCGCATTACAGTACCTAAAGAGGGCTGAAGGAGTGCCCGCTTCCAAACTTCACAGAATAGGATAAAAAAGGGGATATGTAACTGAGAGATGACTGAATTGAGGGTGGTGAGAGACGGGAAATAATCAGTTTTGGGGGAAAGGGAGACGTGTGAGACTAACCGAATAATCACACAGAGGGGCTGAAGTCCAAACTTACAGGGTTACAGCTTTCTCTGAATAAACTCACTTTTTCACTCCTCCCCTCCTCCCCTTCTCCCCTCCTCCTCTCTCCTTCTCCCCTCCTCCTCCCCTTCTCACCTCCTCCTCTCTCCTTCTCCCCTTCTCCCCGCCTCCCCTCCTCCCCTCCTTCTCCCCTTCTCCCCTCCTCCTCTCTCCTTCTCCCCTTCTCCCCTCCTCCTCCCCTTCTCCCCTCTCCTTCTCCCCTCCTCCCCTCCTCCCCTCCTCCTCCCCTTCTCCCCTCCTCCTCACTCCTACTCCTCTCTCCCCTCCTCTCCTCCTCCCCTTCTCCCCTCCTCCTCCCCTTCTCCCCTCCTCCTCTCTCCTTCTCCCCTCCTCCCCTCCTCCCCTCCTCCTCCCCTTCTCCCCTCCTCCTCACTCCTACTCCTCTCTCCCCTCCCCCTCCCCTTCTCCCCTCCTCCTCTCTCCTTCTCCCCTTCTCCCCTCCTCCCCTCCTTCTCCCCTTCTCCCCTCCTCCTCTCTCCTTCTCCCCTTCTCCCCTCCTCCTCCCCTTCTCCCCTCCTCCTCTCTCCTTCTCCCCTCCTCCCCTCCTCCCCTCCTCCTCCCCTTCTCCCCTCCTCCTCACTCCTACTCCTCTCTCCCCTCCTCTCCTCCTCCCCTTCTCCCCTCCTCCTCACTCCTACTCCTCTCTCCCCTCCTCTCCTCCTCCCCTTCTCCCCTCCTCCTCACTCCTTCTCCTTTCCTCCCCCCCTCCTCCTCCCTCCTTTTCGACCCAGTTCTTAATCATCTGTTGTTGGATTCCTCCTTAAATCATTCTGTCACTTCTCACACTCAGCGCCTGTGGAGCGTGAGCCGAGCCTGAGCTGGTTTCAATTTGAGTCCCGGTAGAAGTTAATAAGTTTGTGATAAATTCTGCTGAGTCTGGCTGAAGCTGGAGCTGATTTGGATGCGGTGTATGCTTTCGGCTCCTGCCTTGATTACCTACCCAGCTACCTCTCGTCCTAGACTTCATTGGGAAAACACAAAGAGAGCCTCTGTTTTCCACTCTGACCCCTGATGCAACACGACTCCATGCAGAGAGAAGCCTGCTATTGTTGCTTCTTAGAGGGCTCAGGTTACAGGTGGGCCCAGGTATTAAAAAGATAACACTTGTCGTGGTGAATGCATGGCTGCTGGCTACTGCAATAGTATATGTGGTGTCAAGGGGGGAAAGTAGATTTCTTGGCGGTACAGGACACAAAAGGGCACGCACGCATTTTTTTATACTACAAAAATGACAGGGTAGCCTACTCTGCTGACACTGACAAACAGATCAATAAAAATGATGTTGTCTGATCCGTATAATCGGCCTAAGAAAAAGGGAGACACAAATACAATATGACGTCCATCTAACCTGGAGGAGGAAATGATTGTCCATAAACAAACAAAAGTGGCATTGACCCAATGAAAAAGACAGTGAATATGCACATTTACCGGGGATATGGCCGATGTTCTCCAATGGTGCCAATAAGAGGCCACTATTCGCTCAATTAAATGAAGAATTTTGATACTTGAATGACAGATTAGAGTCTTTTCATTGTCATCTCATTAAAGCAATAGCCATTTGCTTTCCAAAACAGTTTTTCCGCAATTGCATTTTTAAATATTGCAAATGCCTCTCTGCTGTTCACAGACAGTCGCAACTCAACAATAATCTATTTGGTATTTGCAGCGCGTACTGCCCAAATTGCAGGTCCTTCCGACAGTAGTCTATGCTATTTATAAAAATCCACAGCTTTTTAAAGAAGCTAATGATCCTCTGTGGCCAAATCATGCTTTCTGGTCTATTAGCCTATTTTGAATGAGTGTATTTATTTATGTATAGAGAGGAGTAAGCTAATTAGGTTATATCATTTAGCCAATTTAATTCAATTTACTTTAGCTTCCTCTAGCCTTATGGACCTATACCTTTTAATGTGTTATAAACACCACCAGTCATGATGTTTTCATCTGATGGTCAAACAATCATCTAACAAAGGCACTCCTGCAGCCTACACGTGCACATTCGTCCACTCACAAAAATAATTCAGCATCCAAACCTCAACAGTGCGCTGTGCACCCGCAATCTGATGAATGGAATGAGGCATCTGTTATAAAACACCTAGGTGTAATGTAATGACACCTGTTATAAAACACCTAGGTGTAATGTAATGACATTCTGCCATGTCATCAGGCCTACACTTGTAGCCTAATTGATGAAGCCACTGTTGTCCTCGTGTGCTTCGACTTCGGTCTCGGCCACAAATCTCTGCATTGACAAAATGTAAGTGTTCTCCTCAAACCACAATGCAATTTGGAGCGTACACCACCCAGTTTCATGTCAATTTGCTAATTGTTCATGTGGCTGACCTGCAGTAATGTTAACTAATGGTGTAGTAGCCTATAGTGTTTTGGGCATGCTGCATTAATTGTGATTGGCTCACGTTTTAAAGGTATGGAGTACCGCACTATTTATTTTGCAGGACGCCGTACTGGACCTATCGCCTTACTTTCACCCCTGGTGGTGTCCCTAGTGAATGCTTGGGAAACACATCAGGAACTTATGGAAGGGAGTCTGCCTGATCCACAACATCAACACAATAACAATAAGGGCTGGAAAATGTAACACTTCATTAAAGAGAGTTGTGTCACAATCCGAGGATTTTCAAATCAAACATCTGTTTTGCTCCAACTAAATGTAAAATTAAGTTGCTCTTGTAGAAATGAAGTGCTTGAGCAATTGGTTTGTGGATTAAGGACCAGCCCCTGTTCCTCTTGTGTTATTACAAAAACCTCACAATGGACCACTGAGCTCGACATAGATGTATTGCAGCATGATCATTATTCGTTATTTTCTAGGACCTACTCTACTTTTTCAGACAAGTCTTCATTGTACCTGGAGAGAAATGATTCCCAGTCGTAGAGGGGCTGACTGGGAGCTAGCAGCTAGCAGCTACACCATAAGTGACAATGGCATTTAGTAAAACAAACCTCGCAGCCATTTAATAGTCATCCATAGTAACCTTTGGAAAATGGCGTGATGTTGGTAAGCAACCGTTTGGCCATCATTAACCAGCTGGACATTAGTAGAGCCTTTCACTGCCAGGCAAAGTGATTGGACGGCATCCGCCAGTAACCCAACACAGCGGCCAATTAGAGATAATTTAAGACTAAAGTAATTTGGACAGTTTTTCTGGAAATGACTGTAGAGGTCTTGTTGCCATTGTTTAACACGTATAAATGAGCGAGCGAGTGAAGGGGATATTTTGACAGGTTTTTGCCAAAAAACAGAGAAAGAGAGAGATCATGGAGAGACAGAGGTTATATGTTGCCCAGCATCCCTGTGTTGATTGGAGGTAAAGTAATGGGGTTAAGCGAGGTCTAGCTAGCACGGTTGTGGATTACCAGAGAAAATGAATTGGGCACAGACGTCAATTCATTGTCTATTCCACATTGGATCAATGTAATTTAATTGAAATGACGTGGAAACAACTTTGATTCAACCAGTGTGTGACCAGTGGAAAATTAAACAAAACAAAGGGTCTCCCAACTTCAACTCACCTGTCCCCCAATTACCTCTCCATAAACATGCTGGCTGAATCGCTGCATGAACACACAGAGGATAAATGTACCTAGGTGGTCGGACTTCCCCACTTAAGAAATCTGACGATTGTTCTTGTAGGAAAACAGCGCGAAATTTGTCCAGCAGCCAAAGAACATAAGGCTAGTCTTTAGTCTGGGCATGCTTTACTGAGAACATTCAACTCTGGTGCTTTCATTTATTACTTTCCAAAATTCTGGGTAGTTGTGGATAAAGTTGTGGATAAAGTTATAGATATAATTGTGGATAAAAATTGAAATGTAATTCTTTACACGTACAGTACCAATCAAAAGTTTAGACACACCTACTTATTCAAGGAATTTCTTAATTTTTACTATTTTCTACATTATATAATATTTGTGAAGATATCAAAACTATGAAATAATATATATGGAATCATGTAAACAAAAAAGTGTTAAACCAATCAAAATATATTTTAGATTTTAAATTCTTCAAAGTAGCCACTCTTTGCCTTGATGACAGCTTTGCACACTCTTGACATTCTCTCAACCAGCTTCACCTGGAAAGCTTTTCCAACAGTCTTGAAGGAGTTCCCACATATGCCGAGCACTTGTTGGTTGCTTTTCCTTCACTCTGCGGTCCAACTCATCCCAAACCGTCTCAATTGGGTTGAGGTCGGGTGATTGTGGAAGCCAGGTCATCTGATGCAGCACTCCATCACTCTCCTTCTTTGTCAAATAGCCCTTCCACAGCTTGGAGGTTTGTTTTGGGTATTGTCCTGTTGAAAAACAACTGATAGTACAACTAATTGCAAACCTGATGGGATGGCATATCCCTGCAGAATGCTGTGGTAGCCATGCTGGTTAAGTGTGCCTTGAATTCTAAATAAGTCACAGACAGTGTCACCAGAAAAGCACCCCCACACATCACACCTCCTCCTCTGAGCTTCACAGTGGGAACCACTCATGCGGAGATCACTCGTTCACCTACTCTGCGTCTCACAAAGACACGGCGGTTGGAACCAAAAATCTCAAATTTGGACTCATCAGACAAAGGACAGATTTCCACCAGTCTAATGCCCATTGCTCGTGTTTCTTGGACCAAGCAAGCCTCTTCTTCTTATTGGTGTCCTTCAGTATTGGTTTCTTTGCAGCAATTCGACCATGAAGGCCTGATTCAGCCAGTCTCCTCTGAACAGTTGATGTTGAGATGTTTCTGTTACTTGAACTCTGTGAAGTATTTATTTGGGCTGCAATCTGATGTGCAGTTATTCTGCAATTTCTGTGCAGTTATTGTGCAGTTATTCTGCAAATTCTGCAATTTCTGAGGCTGGTAACTCTAATGAACTTATCCTCTGCAGCAGAGGTAACTCTGGGTCTTCCTTTCCTGTGGCGGTCCTCATCAGAGACAGTTTTATCATAGTGTTTGAAGAATTTGTTTAACACTTTTTGGGTTACTACATGATTCCATATGTGTTATTTCAGAGTTTTGATGTCTTCACTAATATTCTACAACCAAGAAAATAGTAAAAATAAAGAAAGACCCTGCAATGAGTAGGTGTGTCCAAAGTTTTAACTGGTAGTGTATGTGTACAGTGAAGAGTAATTGATTCCTCTATTAGTTCATGAAAATAATATACTCCTTGGAAAGCAGTGAGAATTGTTGTTGAGTGGACTATCCTGGCTAAATAAAGAATTGTATTGAACCCACCAAGAGGAGCCTTGCTCCCATTGTCCTCATAGACTTCCTCATAGTCCTAACAGACCTCTCTATAACACATTGCTGACTTTGGCCCATCGTTGACATGCATTGACTCACTCCGGGGCCCTGCCACTCTGGGGCCCTGCCACTCTTCCCTGAGGTACGGGGACCTGACCATGATCAGCCCCTTGACCTGGCTGTGTGAACAGGTGGAAGGGCCCTGTGTGTTTGCCATCCATCTCTCACTGTTTGCTCGGGGATGGTCTTACAGGAAACCGGCCAGACTGCGGTTGGCTGAACCGGCCGGCGCTGAGTCCTTTTCGGCTAGGTGTAAGGAAGAATTGGTGACATCACCTCACTGGTGGAATCCTCCTCAGCCAGAGAAAAGGGGAGGTGAGGAAAGGAGAAGGTAGGGAGGAGGGGAGGAGGAGGAAGTGAGGAGGGGAAGAGGAGAAAGGGAGGAGGATATGAGGGGAGGGAGGAGACAGGTTGAGTCTATTTCAAGCAGTACTTACATAGACACTGACCTGGATGAGACACTACCTAAGAACAAGGCTGTGGATAAAGCCCTTAGTGTTTTACAACATATCTCAGCTTGGTCCAGGAGGTTTTTCTGGTTCAGGTTGTAGAGTCAGGACGAACCCCTGGCCCTAGTCATAGTGTTGTGTAATAAGTTGTTGAAGACCGATTCCATTGACGGATTAGAAACATGATCCATTTACTGCATGGATTAATATGTGATATGTTGGTTTCTACACATTAATGACGTATTGACTGCTACTCATGACTGTCAGATATACTATCCCTGTGTGAAGTAGAGAGCCTGGCATCTCCCACTATACACACAGCCAATCAGAGTTACAACCAAATAAACCCATTGGCATCGACACAAGGTTGGACAGCATTGCTCTTCTTGGTGAATAATGTAGAACATTTAGTGAGAACATAACTGCTTGTGGGATATGGTGTACCATGCAAGCCTCAGCCAGGCCCAAGCCTAATCCACTGTGCTTCCTGCTGCTGGTCCTGCCCAGTGTCAGAGGTTTACTGTCCCATGGCGCTATCCACCAATAGTCACGTCCAACCAGCCCACCAGCTCACACAGTGTGTGAGTGTGGGTGCATGTGTGGGTGTGTGTATGGGGGCGTGGGGTGGTGATTGTGTGTGTGTGTGTGCATGTGTGTCCTATATGTGTGTGTGGTCCTATTCACATCACACACACACACACACACACACACACACACACACACACTGCCCTCCTCTCCTCTTTTGGTCTACCAACACCTCTTCGCCCTGAGACTCAATTAGGAGCCCTTGGCCGGAAAGCCGCCGAAGTCCACTCACTGGGTCCAGACGCTGAGACAAGAACAGGCTCACCAGGCAATTCCCCTTCTCCCCTCCACCCTCCACCCCTCTCCCCTTCTCCCCTTCTCCCCTTTCCCCTCCACCCCTCTCCCCTTCTCCCCTCTTCCCTTTCCCCTCCACCCCTCTCCCCTCCAAACCTCTCCCCTCCACCCCTCTCCCCTTCCCCCTCTCCCCTCTCCCCTCCACCCCTTCTCCCCTCCACCCCTCTGAATCTCTGACAGCTCTTTGGCAAAATGCAGACAACCAGAGATGTCAGGGCAAGGCAAAAGTGCAATCTGTCTCAACACACTTGGCTGACTGCGGGAGCTGATGCTAGCCTGACACACAGCATCTCTCTTGCTTGCTTTGCACTGAGCCATGCATGGACATGTCTACATAGAGAGAGGGAAACAGGAGGGGTCTGGGTTTAGTGGAGGACAGCGTATGGACATGTCTACATAGAGAGAGGGAAACAGGAGGGGTCTGGGTTTAGTGGAGGCCAGCGTTTTATATCTGTTGAGCAGGAGGTCCAGAAGCCCATTGATGCTTTTTCTCTGCTGTAGACCAACTGGACTCATGAGCCAATGAGAAAACGTGTAGTCTCGACTTCTATCCAACGAGAGAACGTGATTGGACGCTGATTAAAAACAGATGGGCGATCTATCTTCATTTTCAGTTTGAAAATAGAAAATAGATTTTCAAATCCTTCCTGATTGCTACAGGACACAGTCATTTTTCAATAGTATTATTAAAAAAAACTATTTAGTTCCTGGATTTACTCTGAGATCGAGTAAACAACTTCAATGGCATAGTTAGTTAATTTCATGGCATAGTACCAATGCAACTAACAGCAGCTAATACGCTGAGTCACTGAATAACTACCGACTGCAAAATTATCCATAACATATTCCCTGGTTTCAAATGACAGATCTTCCCCATAAAAACAGTTTATAGTTAGGATAGTGTCCTGATGAATGGCCCAGGGCACCACATTAACCTCTGACTTCTGACCTCCAACTAGGCACTAAGCTACTGGTGGTTTACAGCTGGGAGTTTCACGCTGGGGTCAGACCTTGGTTCAAATATGATTTGAAGCTATTTCAAATATTTTATCTGCACTTGATTGAACTTGCCTGGCTTAATGGACAGACAGAATACTCCCAAAAATGTAAACCCTCTCTGCTACTCCCAGCAAGCTAGCGATATACGTTATTTGAATGATTTCAAACTCTATCTGAACCCAGGTTTGGTTAAGGTGGGTAGAAGTTCTTTCATGAAGTTTGAATCCAAGCAAGAAAAAATGTAGGCAGCCAGTACGATTCCCAGACGACTTCAGTGATGTTTAGATGTGTGAATCTTCTGTCCATCAGCAAGCTCATTAAGATTATAATAGACTAAATTATTTATACTCTGATGTATTATTCATACCAGAATAATACATCAGAGTTTTATATTATTGCTGTTATACCTGTGTAGTGTCACTGAAATGACACAATCCAGCCATTCAACTACATTTATATGTAAATACAAAGTATTTTCTAAAGTATCATGTTATGACAGCATTAAAACATAAGTAGAAGCAACCTTGTTGTGTATAACGTAGATAAGAAAATGAGATAGAGAAGATTCCATAATGAATCATCTTATCTACTGTTTGAGCCTTCATCTTGTGAAAGAGTTTGTGAAGGATTAGTTTGTTTATCCAACCAGGAATGAACAGCTGTTGAAGACGAAGTGCTTTGAGAGGTCGCGACACTTCCGTGACAAGTGAGACTGTAGTGTTGCAGTGTAACCAGTCACCTGATCTCCCCTGATAACACGACAGGAGTGTGTCAAGTGTTACTAAGGGCTCTATTCAGCCTGTATGACAGAAGCATTACAGATTCCTCAATGGAAATGTGAAGGTCATTTCTGATTGAGGGACATATACAGCGTCAGCCATGAATGCATGTCTCTGCTAAGGCTGGAACATTGTCTTTACATTTCAATCACGCTCTAAAGCTGACCTTCCACAATAAGGGTTGAATAATGCCCTAAGCTGTGACCTTTTGATGTGAAATCTCCCTCTTTTCACCACCCTTTAACTTGGTACTTTTCTCTACATCTGAGAGATTTCCCATCACATTCCTTCTCCTTCAGATTATCTCAAACAACTGACAAGTAAACAAACATGTCCTGACAAAAATATGTGTAGAAGACAAACTAAATCAGCGCCCATTACAGAAAGATAGAACACTGGCAAACTGGAATACTTCCGCCTCCTCATTCCCAATGTCTCTAATTGGTTGCTGGTGTTTGACACGGAGGTGACAGGTGTTTGTATTTCTCTTCCTGAACCCCACCCAAGGTTTATTTAGGTTTTCACACCCTGGCTACATCCACCAACCCACCAGCTCAGCTCTAGTCCTTCAGCAGAGGCAAGGCGTTGCATGTGTGACTCACATCTCACCTATATCTCTGTGTGTGTGTGTGTGTGTGTGTGTGTGTGTGTGTGTGTGTGTGTGTGTGTGTGTGTGTGTGCATGTTGTGTGGTGTGCGTGTGTGTGCGTGTGTGTGCGCGTGTGTGTGCGTGTGTGTGTGTGCATGTTGTGTGCGTGTGTGTGTGTGTAAACCAACTGAAACTGACTGAATCCTACAATTCTAAAGCATTTCTTGGCCAAAGCAGAAAGCGGTGTTCCCTTTGCTGATCTCCGTTACTTCCCTTGCCTGCATTCAGTGTTTTCAACGTTTCAAAGTGTATTCCCCACGTGCACAGGATACAACAGGTGTAAAACACTACGTTGAAATTATTCCGTGAGAGCTCTTTCCCTGCATTGCAGTGTGCAGTTGATGTAATATAATTTGCAGTCAACATTGAAGAAGCCATGAGAACGTACAGTTACGATACATCACATACCAGTCAAATTAACCACACAGCAATAGAAATCTGCTGATCAGACAGTCAGTCCCAGTTACAGTGTAGTATTGTATTGAGTGGGACTGATCTGACAGCCAGTTACAGTGTAGTATTGTACTGAGTGGGGCTGATCAGACAGTCAGTTACAGTGTAGTATTGTACTCAGTGGGGCTGATCAGACAGTCAGTCCCAGTTACAGTGTAGTATTGTACTGAGTGGGGCTGATCAGACAGTCAGTTACAGTGTAGTATTGTACTGAGTGGACTGATCCGACAGTCAGTCCCAGGTACAGTGTAGTATTGTACTGAGTGGACTGATCCGACAGTCAGTCCCAGGTACAGTGTAGTATTGTACTGAGTGGACTGATCCGACAGTCAGTCCCAGGTACAGTGTAGTATTGTATTGAGTGGACTGATCCGACAGTCAGTCCCAGGTACAGTGTAGTATTGTACTGAGTGAGCTGATCAGACAGTCAGTCCCAGGTACAGTGTAGTATTGTATTGAGTGGACTGATCCGACAGTCAGTCCCAGGTACAGTGTAGTATTGTACTGAGTGGACTAATCCGACAGTCAGTCCCAGGTACAGTGTAGTATTGTACTGAGTGGACTAATCCGACAGTCAGTCCCAGGTACAGTGCAGTATTGTACTGAGTGGACTAATCCGACAGTCAGTCCCAGGTACAGTGTAGTATTGTACTGAGTGGACTGATCCGACAGTCAGTCCCAGGTACAGTGTAGTATTGTATTGAGTGGGCTGATCAGATAGTCAGTCCCAGTTACAGTATAGTATGATGCCATCTATTTTGTGAAGTGCACCAGTCCCTCCTGCAGCAAAGCACCTCCACAACATGATGCTGCCTCACGGTTGGGATGGTGTTCTTCGGCTTGCAAGCCTCCCCCTTTTTCCTCCAAACATAACGATTGTCATTATGGCCAAACAGTTCCATTTTTGTTTTCATCAGATCAGAGGACATTTCTCCAAAAAGTACGATCTTTGTCCCCATGTGCAGTTGCAAACCGTAGTCTGGCTTTTTTATGGCGGTTTTGGAGCAGTGGCTTCTTCCTTGCTGAGCGGCCTTTCAGGTTAAGTCAATATAGGACTCGTTTTACTGTTGATATAGATACTTTTGTACCTGTTTCCTCCAGCGTCTTCACAAGGTCCTTTGCTGTTCTTCTGGGATTGATTTGCACTTTTCGCACCAAAGTACGTTCATCTCTGAGCGGTATGACGGCTGCTTGATCCCATGGTGTTTACATTTGCCTGCTATTGTTTGTACAGATGAACGTGGTACCTTCAGGCATTTGGAAATTGCTCCCAATGATGAACCAGACTTGTGAAGGTCTACAATATTTTCTGAGGTCTTGGCTGATTTCTTTTGATTTTCCTATGATGTCGAGCAAAGAGGCACGGAGTTTGAAGGTAGGCCTTAAAATACATCCACAGGTACACCACAAATTGACTCAAATTATGTCAATCAGCCTACCAGAAGCTTCTAAAGCCATGACATCATTTTTCTGGAATTTTACAAACTGTTTAAAGGCACAGTCAACTTAGTGTATTTAAACTTCTGACCCACTGGAATTGTGATACAGTTAATTATAAGTGAAATAATCTGTCTGTAAACAATTGTTGGAAAAATTACTTGTGTCATGCACAAAGTAGATGTCCTAACCGACTTACCAAAACTATAGTTTGTTATCAAGAAATTTGTGGAGTGGTTGAAAACGAGGTTTAATGACTCCAACCTAAGTGTATGTAAACGTCCGACTTCAACTGTACATATTAGAGTACAATACAGTATGTTCACATTTTTTACATGTACTGACATTTTGAAATATATTGGTTTGTGTTTTTCAGTAGGATCCAAAGGTTGCCTCCCACAGGAGGGAGAGGCAGAATATTATCAGATGCGCAGGAAATTACTATTGTTGCCATGGTAATTGGCAACAATACAATAAAACTGTGGGAAATTTGGGACAGAGTGCTGGCAGACAATATCACTTTTGGGAATGTGAATACGGTCAGCACAACATTTTCCAGAGTCCTAGAGAAACATAAAATAAGGATGAAGCATTTGTACACTGTACCTTTTGAAAGAAACGGTGAACATGTGACAACTTCGGTATCAATATGTCCAGGTAAGATGTCTGTTCAATTGCCAAACAGGGTGCATACACAGCGATGCATAATGTAAAGTATTGTAAAACTGAGGATTTACTGCATTTTAGAGAGTAATGGAGATGGAAGCCAGGTAAACTGCACATACATTCATCTTTGTGGATGAAGCTGGATTCAACCTGGCAAAAACACACCGCAGGGGAAGAAATGTGATTGGACAGAGTGCAACCATGGATGTCCCAGGCCAGAGAGGAGCTAACATCCCAATGTGTGCAGCACTGTCCAATGATGGTTTGCTGTTACACAAACCACTCATTGGCCCCCACAATACAGATGCTCATTTCTTTTCTGGATGACCTGCATAATCAACTTGTGCCAGCGGAGGAGAGAGGGGCAAGAAACTCCCCTACCTTCGTTGTTGTGTGGGATAATGTGGCATTCCACCACTCTGCTGCAGTCACAGACTGGTTAGCTGCACATCCCAGGATGTCAGTACTATTCCTGCCTCTAAACTCCCCCTTCCTAAACCCCATAGAGGAGTTTCTCTCTGCGTGGAGGTGGAAGGTTTATGACCATCCACATGACCAGATGTCCTTACTGGATGCCATGAATGTGCGGTGTAGAGACACTTCTCCTGAAGACTGCCAGGGTGTGGAGACACTTCTCCTGAAGACTGCCAGGGTGTGGAGACACTTCTCCTGAAGACTGCCAGGGTGTGGAGACACTTCTCCTGAAGACTGCCAGGGTGTGGAGACACTTCTCCTGAAGACTGCCAGGGTGTGGAGACACTTCTCCTGAAGATTGCCAGGGTGTGGAGACACTTCTCCTGAAGATTGCCAGGGTGTGGAGACACTTCTCCTGAAGACTGCCAGGGTGTGGAGACACTTCTCCTGAAGATTGCCAGGGTGTGGAGACACTTCTCCTGAAGACTGCCAGGGTGTGGAGACACTTCTCCTGAAGACTGCCAGGGTGTGGAGACACTTCTCCTGAAGATTGCCAGGGTGTGGAGACACTTCTCCTGAAGATTGCCAGGGTGTGGAGACACTTCTCCTGAAGACTGCCAGGGTGTGGAGACACTTCTCCTGAAGACTGCCAGGGTGTGGAGACACTTCTCCTGAAGACTGCCAGGGTGTGGAGACACTTCTCCTGAAGATTGCCAGGGTGTGGAGACACTTCTCCTGAAGATTGCCAGGGTGTGGAGACACTTCTCCTGAAGACTGCCAGGGTGTGGAGACACTTCTCCTGAAGACTGCCAGGGTGTGGAGACACTTCTCCTGAAGACTGCCAGGGTGTGGAGACACTTCTCCTGAAGAACCCTCACAGTACTATACAGTATGAGTGATTAAACTATACATGTTGATGAGAACTAGAACCCTCACAGTACTGTACAGTATGAGTGTTATACTAGACATGTTGACGAGAACTAGAACCCTCACAGTACTGTACAGTATGAGTGATTATACTATACATGTTGATGAGAACTAGAACCCTCACAGTACTGTACAGTATGAGTGATTATACTATACATGTTGTTGAGAACTAGAACCCTCACAGTACTGTACAGTATGAGTGATTATACTATACATGTTGATGAGAACTAGAACCCTCACAGTACTGTACAGTATGAGTGATTATACTATACATGTTGATGAGGACTAGAACCCTCACAGTACTGTACAGTATGAGTGATTATACTATACATGTTGATGAGAACTAGAACCCTCACAGTACTGTACAGTATGAGTGATTATACTATACATGTTGATGAGAACTAGTACCCTCACAGTACCGTACAGTATGAGTGATTATACTATACATGTTGATGGTTTTTTTGTAATTATTATTGCAGCCCTGGAATTTCAGGAGTTCATTTTTTGTTTCAACTTTTCATTTTTCACAAGTAAATTACAGTTTTTCACAATTGTTTACACACTAAAATTGGAACTTGAAACGCAATCACCGAAACCTGAAATTCAAGTACCAAATCCCTAAACCAAGTCTGCAAAATTTCAAGCACAATTCCTGCTTTACACTCAATTTTCAATTCTATATCACACTTTTTGCAAAACACTACACACAGTTCTCTACATTAGGCACAACATTCAAAATTAAAATCCCTTTAGTCCCTTTGGAAAGCAACGCCAATCACAATGCCAAGCTCTATACACCAATTGGCAACACCCAGTCCTCACAGGTGTAACACTAGTTGCTGAATTGTTCGCTTAGAAATCAGAGCTTTAGCACTATAAAAGGCCACAGATGAGCTCTCCTGTTTTGGAGGAAAATGGAAGTCAATGGTGAAGCAAGAGCTAGAGGTGAAGGAGTGAGAGTAAGTGGAGGAAGAGGAGGACGAGAGGACAGTTGTCTCAGATGAGATCAGGGCCACATTGGTTGACCATGTGATCAACCATGGATTGAGTATGAGGGAGGCTGGGCAGAGAGTTCAGCCCAACCTGAGCCGCTACACGGTTGCATCTATCATCCGTACATTCAGAAATGACGACCGGTAAGTTACCTACCATCTACACTATGCTCTTTATGTATGTGTACTGTAGTATACTGCAGTCTGACATATCAGTTGCCTTATGTTACTCAGTGATTGTTGGCCAATGTTACAGTAATGTAATTTCATATTGAAAGAAAATAGATTATTTTAGCTTACTGTAACCAATTATGTCATATTTGTGGATAATTTGCAGAACTGAGAGTCGGCCAGGCCATGGTGGAAGACACCATTCACACCAGAACAGGGGACCGCTATTGTGAACATGAGGGTGGCAAACAATACCATTAGACTACGAGAAATCCAGAACAACATAATTGCAGACAACACAATATTCAATATTCAATATTCACCAGGTGGGCTTGTCTACACTGGACCGTGTATTACAGCACAACCGAATCCGTATGAAACGGGTCTACAGGGTGCCATTTGAGCAAAACTCAGAGGGTTAAAGAACAGCGCTATGAATATGTGCAAGTAAATACGATACTATGAATCTACTATCAGATCAGCACTGTATAGATACATTACAGTACTGTAATCCAGTGTATTGGGCCTCACCATATTGACTGCTCTAGGTCTATGTCACATATTGTCTTGTCTGTTTCAGAGAGTCTTGGAGCTGGATGCCGCTGCAATTCAGCACGTTTATATTTACATTGATGAGGCTGGCTACAACCTAGCCAAAAGAAGGGATGGGGACGGAACATTATTGGCCACCGTGCCATTGTGAATGTCCCTGGACAGCGTGGAGGGTATATCACCATGTACGCAGCCGTTGGCCAGGAAGACGTCCTCCATCCCCATGCCAACCTTGGTCCCTACAACACCCCCCTTCTCATCACATTCCTGGACACACTACATGACATCCTCATTCCAGCCGAGCAGAGGGGTGGATCAGAGCAGCCCAGGTATGTTGTCATCTGGGACAACGTGAGTTTCCACCGGGCTGCTCTGGTCCACAACTGGTTCATCGACTACCCACAATTTATTTTCTATACCTCCCACCATATTCCCCATTCCCAAACCCAATTGAATAGTTTTTTTCAGCATGGCGATGGAAGGTGTATGACCACCATCCCCTCGCGCGCGTGCCTCTTCTCCAGGCAATGGAGGATGCATGTTGTGAAGTTGATGTGGGGGCTTTCAGCGGCTGGATCCATCACTCCAGAATATATTTTCTCTGCTGTTTAGCCAGGAAGAACATTGCTTGTGATGTAGATGAGGTGCTGTGGTCAGACCAAAATAGGAAGCAGGATGCAGCCTAATGTCTTTATTCTTACATTTTGCATGTGTTTTTGTTTTATTGTGTTTAGAGTTTTGAAAGAATGATGTCTTTTGCACACCAGTATCTCTACTTGCACATCATCATATGCTCATTTATCACTTCAGTGTTAATCTGCTAAATTGTAATTATTCGCTCCTATGGCCTATTTATTGCCTACCTCCTCATGCCTTTTGCACACACTGTGTATAGACTTCCTTTTTTTGCTACTGTGTCATTGACTTGTTTATTGTTTACTCCATGTGTAACGCTGTGTTGTTGTCTGTGTCACACTGCTTTGCTTTATCTTGGCCAGGGTGCAGTTGTAAATGAGAACTTGTTCTCAACTAGCCTACCTGGTTAAATAAAGGTGAAATAAAAAAAATAAAAAAAATGAAATAACACTGAAAATGCATAAAGCATAAACCTACTGATGGGATATTCATAGTAGTGTTTTATGTTGAGCACATCAGTGTGTTGGTTGGTAGACAGATCTAGTCATTGATGCAAACAAAAAAACATTTTCGAAAAAGAGAAAACAGTTCTGAATGCAGTGTCTGCCTTGCTAGAGATTTGTGGAGTTTTGTGATTTTGTGTTTAGATTTTGGATAAATGGCCCAAAGATTCAGCAAACATGTGTAAACAATTGTGGGAAAACTGTGCTATATGCAAAGATATATAAAAAATGAAGTATATTGAAGCAAATTGCTGCATTTCTGATTCATTCTTGTTACATATACTTTAGTACAGTCAAAGTGAAAAGGTGTTATTCTTATTCTATAATGAAATACTGATTTATGAGAAAAATCATTCAAACTTCAAAGAGAAGTTTATCATTTATGTAATGCTCCCTGTTAGTGTTTCTTAGATCAGTGTGTTATGAGTGACAATGTCTGCTTTCTGAGAATTGTTGCCAGCTTTATGGTCGGCCGAGCTTATTTTGAGACATGTAAGAAGGGTTTTGGTGGTTTGAGTGAGTTTTCAAGGTGAGATGAACTGTTTGGCCAAGATGCATGTTGGTAATGCAGACTGAAGAGTTTTGAAAAAGTGGCTTCAGTATTGACCGATGCTTGTTAGCAATTGAAAAAAACTAAAACTGGCCAGCAATTACTCATATTTTAGCTGTAATTTACAACTCAGCTCATATGAAGTGGAAATGTAAAAACATACTTTTTATAGGATAAACTGCAGAGAAAATGTCTTGTAATGCATCATACAGCGTAGTGTGGAAACAATTATTTTGTGGCAAGCCTAGCTTTGTTGGCAGATCCCTAGCTGTGTGTGTGTGTGTGTGTGTGTGTGTGTGTGTGTGTGTGTGTGTGTGTGTGTGTGTGTGTGTGTGTGTGTGTGTGTGTGTGTGTGTGTGTGGATACACTTCAGCACAGGGGGAATAATTGCCTATGAAACATCACTAAGTTCCCTTTGACAAGTGTGCTGCGCTTCAGCCAAACATCATCTGGGCCTAGAGAATCCAAGCACTGCCAGACACATGTATTATGAGTCTCAACTCTCTGCAGGAGAAGGCCTGCCAGGCTGAGTGAGAAATAACACAGTCAGAACACTACTACAGCTCAACAAAGTAAGTCTGCTACTTCATGTGTGAACGGACTCAAACCCTGGGCCCCTAGGCTGATGGACTGGACTCAAACCCGAGGACCCTGGGCGGACGGATTGGACTCAAACCCGGGTAACATCTGTGACTATGTTAGCCTGTTAGCCTAAAGCCTAGACATTCATTCTCATCATGTTGCTCATCACATGTATGGGTCAGCAACCACCTCTGTAACACATGTCTATTAACCAACTAAAGACAATATTTGTTTACCTTTTAACCTAAATGTAACCTTTATTTAATAATTTAAGAATACAGACAAAGCTACAATAACACGTATTGATCCTATATAGCTAATATTATGGACCCACTCCATGTGGACTGAGTACAAAACACCACAACCTGTTAAGAGCTTCAGTAAGTTGTGTGTTGTGGTGTGCATGTGCAGTGTAGACAGTGCTCGACACAAAAATGTCAGAGAAAGGAGTCAGGGACAGCAGGTTGGTGGGGATCATACAAACACAAATAAAACTGTTCCCAAAATACAAGCACAGGATTATAGTCGCCCCTGAGAGGCAGTAAAGCTCATGAAATAAAGTTGACTAACACATAAAGACATAATAAGTATTCCTGTCAGCCATTAACAGAACAGGGTAACTTAACGAGGGGATGCCATGGCCACATCCACACACTAAACCTGATTCTGACACACCAATGACCATCATGGATATTTATCTGAAGGGAGAGACATACATTACCGTACCAGTCAAAGGTTTGGACAAAGCTACTCATTATTTTTACTATTTTCTACATTGTAGAATAACAGTGAAGACATCAAACCTATGAAATAACACATATGGAATCAGGTAGTAACCCAAAAAGTGTTAAACAAATCAAAACATATTTCATATTTGAGATTCCTCAAAGTAGCTACCCTTTGCCTTGATGACAGCGTTGCACACTCTTGGCATTCTGTCACGTCCTGACCAGTGTAAGGGGTTATTGGTTATTGTAGTTTGGACAGGACGTGGCAGGGGGTATTTGTTTTATGTTGTTCGGGATTTATTGGGATATGTATTTATGTAAGAGGGGTGTCTGTTTTATGTGTTCCGGGGTTTTTGGGTAATGTTCTTGTATTGTATTTCTATGGTTTTCTATGTTGTGTATTTCTTTGTTGGCCTGGTATGGCTCTCAATCAGGAACAGCTGTACATCGCTGTTTCTGAACGGGAGTCATACTTAGGTAGCCCTTTTTTCACCTGTAGTTTGTGGGAAGTTGTTGTTGCACTGCTGTGTGTTAGCCTGCAATACTGTTCGTTCAATCGTTTTCTTGTTATGTTTGTTATGTGTTCAAATAAAGTTAAGATGAGCACTCAACCCGCTGCGCCTTGGTCCATTACGTACGACGTTCATTACACATTCTCTCAACCAGCTTCACTGGAATGCTTTTCCAACAGTCTTGAAGGAGTTCCCACTAATGCTGAGCACTTGTTTGTTGCTTTTCCTTCACTCTGCAGATCAACTCATCCCAAACCATCTCACTTGGGTTGAGGTCAGGTGATCGTGTAGGCCAGGTTATCTGATGCAGCACTCCATCACTCTCCTTCTTGGTCAAATAGCCCTTACACAGCCTGGAGGCGTGTGTGGGTCATTGTCCTGTTGAAAAACAAATGAAAGTCCCACTAAGCGCAAACCAGATGGGATGGTGTATCGCTGCAGAATGCTGTGGTAGCCATGCTGGTTAAGTATGCCTTGAATTCTAAATAAATCACAGACAGTGTCACCAGCAAAGCACCCCCACACCATCTCACCTCCTCCTCCATGCTTCACAGTGGGAACCACACATGCAGAGATCATCTATTCACCTACTCTGCGTCTCACAAAGACACAGCGGTTGCAACCAAAAAACTCAAATTTGGACTCATCAGATCAAAGTCAGATTTCTACCGGTCTAATGTCCATTGCTTGTGTTTCTTGGCCCAAGCAAGTCTCTTCTTCTTATTGGTGTCCTTAAGTAATGGTTTCTTTGCAGCAATTCGACCATGAAGGCCTGATTCCCACAGTCTCCTCTGAACAGATGATGTTGAGATATTTCTGTTACTTGCACTCTGTGAAGTATTTATTTGGGCTGCAATTTCTGAGGCTGGCAACTCTAATGAACTTATCCTCTGCAACAGAGGTAACTCTGGGTCTTCCTTTACTTTACCAGTTTCATCATAGCACTTGATGGTTTTTGCGACTGCACTTGAAGAAAACTTCAAAGTTCTTGACATTTTCCAGATTGAATGACCTTCATGTCTTAAAGTAATGATGGACTGTCGTTTCTTTTTGCTTAGGGCTATCTTCTGTAGTCCACCCCCACCTTGTCACAACACAACTGATTTGCCACAAATGAACTTTTAACAAGGCACACCTGTTAATTGAAATGTATTCTAGGTGACTACCTCATGAAGCTGGGTGAGAGAATGCCAAGAGTGTGTAAAGCTGTCATCTAGGCAAAGGGTGGTTACTTTGAAGAATCTCAATATAAAATATATTTTGAACACTTTTTTGGTTACTATATTAATCCATATGTGTTATTTCATGGTTTTGAAGTGTTCACTATTATTGTACAATGTAGAAATAATTTAAAAAACAAAGAAAAACCCTTGAATGAGTAGGTGTGTCCAAACTTTTGACTGGTACTGGACATCAGAGATGTATCATGACAACTATCTTAAAGTAAAAACAATATAGATGTTTATTAGAGATGTATCATGATATCTATCTGAAGGGAAAGACACTGTAGAGATGTTTATTAGAGATGTAACATGATATCTATCTGAAGGGAAAGACACTATAGAGATGTTTATTAGAGATGTAGCATGATATCTATCTGAAGGGAAAGACACTATAGAGATGTTTATTAGAGATGTATCATGATATCTATCTGAAGGGAAAGACACTATAGAGATGTTTATTAGAGATGTAGCATGATATCTATCTGAAGGGAAAGACACTATAGAGATGTTTATTAGAGATGTAGCATGATATCTATCTGAAGGGAAAGACACTGTAGAGATGTTTATTAGAGATGTAGCATGATATCTATCTGAAGGGAAAGACACTGTAGAGATGTTTATTAGAGATGTAGCATGATATCTATCTGAAGGGAAAGACACTATAGAGATGTTTATTAGAGATGTAGCATGATATCTATCTGAAGGGAAAGACACTGTAGAGATGTTTATTAGAGATGTAGCATGATATCTATCTGAAGGGAAAGACACTATAGAGATGTTTATTAGAGATGTAGCATGATATCTATCTGAAGGGAAAGACACTGTAGAGATGTTTATTAGAGATGTAGCATGATATCTATCTGAAGGGAAAGACACTATAGAGATGTTTATTAGAGATGTAGCATGATATCTATCTGAAGGGAAAGACACTATAGAGATGTTTATTAGAGATGTAGCATGATATCTATCTGAAGGGAAAGACACTGTAGAGATGTTTATTAGAGATGTAGCATGATATCTATCTGAAGGGAAAGACACTGTAGAGATGTTTATTAGAGATGTAGCATGATATCTATCTGAAGGGAAAGACACTGTAGAGATGTTTATTAGAGATGTAGCATGATATCTATCTGAAGGGAAAGACACTATAGAGATGTTTATTAGAGATGTATCATGATATCTATCTGAAGGGAAAGACACTATAGAGATGTTTATTAGAGATGTAGCATGATATCTATCTGAAGGGAAAGACACTGTAGAGATGTTTATTAGAGATGTAGCATGATATCTATCTGAAGGGAAAGACACTATAGAGATGTTTATTAGAGATGTAGCATGATATCTATCTGAAGGGAAAGACACTATAGAGATGTTTATTAGAGATGTAGCATGATATCTATCTGAAGGGAAAGACACTGTAGAGATGTTTATTAGAGATGTAGCATGATATCTATCTGAAGGGAAAGACACTATAGAGATGTTTATTAGAGATGTAGCATGATATCTATCTGAAGGGAAAGACACTGTAGAGATGTTTATTAGAGATGTAGCATGATATCTATCTGAAGGGAAAGACACTATAGAGATGTTTATTAGAGATGTAGCATGATATCTATCTGAAGGGAAAGACACTGTAGAGATGTTTATTAGAGATGTAGCATGATATCTATCTGAAGGGAAAGACACTGTGATAGATGTTTATTCGAGATGTATCATGATATCTATCTGAAGGGAAAGACATTATAGAGATGTTTATTAGAGATGTAGCATGATATCTATCTGAAGGGAAAGACACTGTAGAGATGTTTATTAGAGATGTAGCATGATATCTATCTGAAGGGAAAGACACTATAGAGATGTTTATTAGAGATGTAGCATGATATCTATCTGAAGGGAAAGACACTGTAGAGATGTTTATTAGAGATGTAGCATGATATCTATCTGAAGGGAAAGACACTATAGAGATGTTTATTAGAGATGTAGCATGATATCTATCTGAAGGGAAAGACACTATAGAGATGTTTATTAGAGATGTAGCATGATATCTATCTGAAGGGAAAGACACTATAGAGATGTTTATTAGAGATGTAGCATGATATCTATCTGAAGGGAAAGACACTGTAGAGATGTTTATTAGAGATGTAGCATGATATCTATCTGAAGGGAAAGACACTGTGATAGATGTTTATTCGAGATGTATCATGGATAGATCCCATTGTCGTCAACAAGGCTAGGTGTGTGTGTGTGTGTGTGTGTGTGTGTGTGTGTGTGTGTGTGTGTGTGTGTGTGTGTGTGTGTGTGTGTGTGTGTGTGTGTGTGTGTGTGTGTGTGTGTGTGTGCACTTGTGTGTATGCATGCACGTGTGTGCGTGTAGGGAAGAACTGTCCTTGATTTAAAAGCCTGAGACCAATCTGCTCCCAATTAAACTATTCCAAGCATAGTGGTGTTAAAAGGTGTCACTTAACTACAGGATACCTAAGGAGGAGTGCCAAGCTCCGTACTTCTCCGTAACCCAACGCTAATGATGTTGAACTTCTGGTGTGATTGAAGAGTGGAATTTGAAATATACTGTATCATATGCTGAAGGTTTCAATGTCGGTTATTTTAGTTTGGTAAAAGTACAGTTCAGCTGCATTGATCAACTCAATACAATTTATTGTAATACATTTTGGAAGTAGTACACTACTCTGCCACTGAAGGAAGAAGCCTTAATATTTAGTTGTCAGTAATATGATTGGAAAGTTGAGACGACACAAACGTCTAAGAGAAAAGAGAAGTGGAGACATCTTGTCCGTTTACATGGCACCGTTATGTTTCCTAGCAAAGAACGGTGAGGTAGCTACTCTAACTAGTTATAGAGAAAATAATTATTAATGCCACACAGTTAGACAACTTATTTAGCTAGTTAGATAAAGTTGTAAACAATTAGTTAAACAGCATTCCTGCACAATTTTACTAGTTAACAAAACGTTGTCACGTCACAAACATGTCTCTAGTCCAGTTTACATTTTGCTGATTGTGACTTATCCTCTTTTCAAGCATATTGCCTGCATTGCAGTCCCACTCAGGAAGAAATTTGCTTGCAGACAGACAGCAAGCCAGACAGTAAGCTAAACAGCAAGCAAACTAAAATAAAAACATAGCCAAGAGCAGTCCTGAAGTAAACTTTGATCTCATTGACTATGCCATTAAAAGGCAGTTGGTGGTCTTGCAAGTTTGAGATAACATGACAAATTGAAGCTATGTGGCTGCTGAGGTAATAAGGGAGGCAGGAGAAATTAGTTACTGAGGTCTGCTTTCTGTTGGGTATAAGTGATTGTGATTGGTTGATGGGGTACGGGAGAGTTGTGGGTAGGGGTTGCAAAATAGTACATGCACCAAATGTCTGTGCATGACATGTCTTGGGCTCAAAAGTAATAAACCCTTATTTTCATGTGTATATTTGGCCTAATATGTCTCTGTTCACATCTGGCCTCAAAGTCTACTGTATTAGAACAGCAGAATCCTCCCTGGCCATGTGGCCTCAAAGTATAATATTTGATTTGATTTGATTAGAACAGCAGAATCCTCCCTGGCCATGTGGCCTCAAAGTATAATATTTGATTTGATTTGATTAGAACAGCAGAATCCTCCCTGGCCATGTGGCCTCAAAGTATAATATTTGATTTGATTTTATTAGAACAGCAGAATCCTCCCTGGCCATGTGGCCTCAAAGTATAATATTTGATTTGATTTGATTAGAACAGCAGAATCCTCCCTGGCCCTGTGGCGTTGAAATCAGGGCTGGGTCCTGACTGGGCAGAGTAAGTCATATATTCTCCCTCTTGGCAAGCCTGCAAGCAGTGACCGACCACCCTGTCTGGAGAGAGGGAAGTGGTAACTCCTCTCTGGGTGAAAAAAACTTTGCGCTGCTTTTAGAAGCTGGGTTGAAATAGTATATACTGTATATATTTTTTTCAAATAATTAATATGCACTTTATTGAGCTTGTCTAGCACAACGGAACGAATGGAATAGTCACAAAAGAGCAAACCCCACCTCTATGGCACTCCAGGCAGACTCACAGCGTAATGGAGACACAGGGCGTGAGGAAGCAGGTGCAGTTAGAGAGTTTAATATAAATGAACACGTAATGATACAAAAACAAGAGAAGCATCTGGACATTAGAACACAAACAGAGACAATAACAGGAGGAGGTGGGATGGAGGAGGCGGGATGGACAGATGGACATTAGAACACAAACAGAGACAATAACAGGAGGAGGTGGGATGGAGGAGGTGGGATGGACAGATGGACATTAGAACATAAACAGAGACAATAACAGGAGGAGGTGGGATGGAGGAGGTGGGATGGACAGATGGACATTAGAACACAAACAGAGACAATAACAGGAGGAGGTGGGATGGAGGAGGTGGGATGGACAGATGGACATTAGAACATAAACAGAGACAATAACAGGAGGAGGTGGGATGGAGGAGGTGGGATGGACAGATGGACATTAGAACATAAACAGAGACAATAACAGGAGGAGGTGGGATGGAGGAGGTGGGATGGACAGATGGACATTAGAACACAAACAGAGACAATAACAGGAGGAGGTGGGATGGAGGAGGCGGGATGGACAGATGGACATTAGAACATAAACAGAGACAATAACAGGAGGAGGTGGGATGGAGGAGGTGGGATGGACAGATGGACATTAGAACATAAACAGAGACAATAACAGGAGGAGGTGGGATGGAGGAGGTGGGATGGACAGATGGACATTAGAACATAAACAGAGACAATAACAGGAGGAGGTGGGATGGAGGAGGTGGGATGGACAGATGGACATTAGAACATAAACAGAGACAACAGGAGGAGGTGGGATGGAGGAGGTGGGATGGACAGATGGACATTAGAACATAAACAGAGACAATAACAGGAGGAGGTGGGATGGACAGATGGACATTAGAACATAAACAGAGACAATAACAGGAGGAGGTGGGATGGAGGTGGGATGGAGGAGGTGGGATGGACAGACGGACATTAGGAATGATGATCATTAATCCTTCTCTCTCTGGCCAATGGCACTCCTTCAGGCTTCAAACCACCTGTCTAATCAAAGTCTGGGTTTATACTACAAGATAGAGTTCCACGTTCTCTTTGTCACCTACAAACACACACACTCACACAGAAATGCCAAACACACACACACATACACACAAACACACACAAACAAACACACACACATACACTTACAGTGCATTTGGAAAGTATTCAGACTCTTTTTCCAATTTTGTTACATTACAACCTTATTCTAAAACGTATTGAATATTTTTTTCCCTCATCAATCTACACACAACACCCCATAATGACAAAGCGAAAACAGCTTTTTAGAAATGTTTGTACATTAAAAAAAAAACAGAAATACCTTATTTACTTAAGTATTCAGACCCTTTGCTATGAGACTTGAAATTGAGCTCAGGTGTATCCTGTTTCCATTTATCATCCTTGAGATGTTTCTACAACTTCATTGAAAACCAAGTCATGAGGTCAAAATAATTGTCCGTAGAGCTCCGAGACAGGACTGTGTCGAGGCATAGATCTGGGGAATGGTACCAACAAAATTCTGCAGCATTCAAGATTCCCAAGAACACAGTAGCCTCCATCATACTTAAATGGAAGAAGTTTGGAACCACCAAGACTAGAGCTGGCCGCCCGGCCAAACTGAGCAATCAGGGGAGAAGGGCCTTGGTCAGGGAGGTGACCAAAAACCCGATGGTCACTCTGACAGAGTTCCAGAATTGCTCTGTGGAGATGGGAGAATCTTCCAGAAGGACAACCATCTCTGCAGCACTCCAACAATCAGGCCTTCATGGTCGAGTGGCCAGACGGAAGCCACTCCTCAGTAAAAGACATACAGTTTGACAGCCCGCTTGGAGTTTAACAAAAGGCACCTAAAGGACTCTCAGACCATGAGAAACGATCTTCTCTGGTCTGATGAAACCAAGACTGAACTCTTTGGCCTGAATGCCAAGCATCAAGTCTGGAGGAACTCTGGCACCATCCCTACGGGGAAGTATGGTGGTGGCAGCATCATGCTGTGGGGATGTATTTTAGCGATAGAGACTGGGAGACTAGTCAGAATCGAGGGAAAGATGAATGCAGCAAAGTACAGAGATATCCTTGATGAAAATCTGCTACAGAGCATTTAGGACCTCAGACTGGGGCGAAGGTTCACCTTCCAACAGGACAACGGCCATAAGAACATAGATAAGACAACGCAGGAGTGGCTTCAGGACAAGTCTCTGAATGTCCTTGAGTAGCCCAGCCAGAGCTTGAACTTGAACCCGATCGAACATCTCTGGAGAGAGCTGAAAATAGCTGTGCAGTGACACTCCCCATCCAACCTGACAGAGCTTGAGAGGATCTGCAAAGAAGAATGGGAGAAACTCCCCAAATAAAGGGTTTCTAGAAAACTGTTTTTGCTTTGTCATTATGGGGTATTGTGTGGTGATTGATGAGGAAAAAAACTATTGAATGCATTTTAGAATAAGGCTATAATGTAGCAAAATGTGGAAAAAGTCAAGGGGTCTGAATACTTTCCAAATGCACAGTACACACATACACACACACCACTCTCACACCTCCCAAAACACTTCCCTCTCCCATCATCCTCCATCCTTGTCCTGCTCCCTAATTGGTTTCCTCAGTGTTTTTGGCCGGTACAGCTGGCACAGTGTGGTGACTAGGATGTCATTGTCAGAGTGTCTGGCACAATGTGGTGACTAGGATGTCAGTGTCAGCGTATCTGTGTGACACGTAATTGCAGCGGTTCCAAGTTGCAATCCCCGCTGTGACAGTAAAAATATGCAGACTTTGCCAAATACAGACAGACTATTCTGACATTAGCAGTACTATTCATAAGTTCTGCCTGACCAATCTCAGAAATAGTCTCAGAAATGCTAAGTGGTAGTGGTTTTGCCAGTAATCATAACATGCATTGACAGGGATCCATGTACAGTGCTTACCCACTAACTGACTCCTAGGTTGAATATTAACAAACATCATATTCAGTAATGTCTCAAGTTGAAATCTTTTCCATATTGTAAAACATCTATTTTTCCCAGGGATTGTCTTCACATCTGCAAATGGTAGAAAGTGACTGAGAGCCTTAGAGTGGAGATACGGTATGTAAGGGAGGGTGTGTGTGTGTGTGTGTGTGTGTGTGTGTGTGTGTGTGTGTGTGTGTGTGTGTGTGTGTGTGTGTATATATATACAGTGAGGGAAAAAAGTATTTGATCCCCTGCTGATTTTGTACGTTTGCACACTGACAAAGAAATTATCAGTCTATAATTTTAATGGTAGGTTTATTTGAACAGTGAGAGACAGAATAACAACAAAAAATGTCAAGAATGTTATAAATTGATTTGCATTTTAATGAGGGAAATAAGTATTTGACCCCCTCTCAATCAGAAAGATTTCTGGCTCCCACACTCTTAAAGGGAGTGCTCCTAATCTCAGCTTGTTACCTGTATAAAAGACGCCTGTCCACAGAAGCAATCAATCAATCAGATTCCAAACTCTCCACCATGGCCAAGACCAAAGAGCTCTCCAAGGATGTCAGGGACAAGATTGTAGACCTACACAAGGCTGCAATGGGCTACAAGACCATCGCCAAGCAGCTTGGTGAGAAGGTGACAACAGTTGGTGCGATTATTCGCAAATGGAAGAAACACAAAAGAACTGTCAATCTCCCTCGGCCTAGGGCTCCATGCAAGATCTCACCTCGTGGAGTTGCAATGATCATGAGAACGGTGAGGAATCAGCCCGAGAACTACACAGGAGGATCTTGTCAATGATCTCAAGGCAGCTGGGACCATAGTCACCAAGAAAACAATTGGTAACACACTACGCCGTGAAGGACTGAAATCCTGCAGTGCCCGCAAGGTCCCCCTGCTCAAGAATACATATACATGCCCGTCTGAAGTTTGCCAATGAACATCTGAATGACTCAGAGGACAACTGGTGAAAGTGTTGTGGTCAGATGAGACCAAAATGGAGCTCTTTGACATCAACTCAAATCGCAGTGTTTGGAGGAGGAGGAATGCTGCCTATGACCCCAAGAACACCATCCCCACCGTCAAACATGGAGGTGGAAACATTATGCTTTGGGGGTATTTTTCTGCTAAGGGGACAGGACAACTTCACCGCATTAAAGGGACGATGGACGGGGCCATGTACCGTCAAATCTTGGGTGAGGACCTCCTTCGCTCAGCCAGGGCATTGAAAATGGGTCGTGGATGGGTATTCCAGCATGACAATGACCCAAAACACATGGCCAAGGCAACAAAGGAGTGGCTCAAGAAGAAGCACATTAAGGTCCTGGAGTAGCCTAGCCAGTCTACAGACCTTAATCTCATAGAAAATCTGTGGAGGGAGCTGAAGGTTCGAGTTGCCAAACGTCAGCCTCGAAACCTTAATGAGAAGATCTGCAAAGAGGAGTGGGACAAAATCCCTCCTGAGATGTGTGCAAACTTGGTGGCCAACTACAAGAAACATCTGACCTCTGTGATTGCCAACAAGGGTTTTGCAACCAAGTACTAAGTCATGTTTTGCAGAGGGGTCAAATACTTATTTCCCTCATTAAAATGCAAATCAATTTATAACATTTTTGACATGCGTTTTTCTGGATGTTTTTGTTGTTATTCTGTCTCTCACTGTTCAAATAAACCTACCATTAAAATTATAGACTGATCATTTCTTTGTCAGTGGGCAAATGTACAAAATCAGCAGGGGATCAAATACTTTTTTAATAACAAAAGGAAGTTAAGGAACTATTTGGCACTATGTTAAGTTTTAGGCAACTCATTGTCTGCCAACATTTGTTAAACACTTAAAATTCATATAAAAATACCTTTCAGAAAACAATGAACAATTATGACAACATCCTATGTCCTTGTTGATATCTCCTTCCCTCTCATAAAGTTTGCCAAGGAAATTAAAATAAATTAAATGCATTACATTTTGTAACGATATAGATAATAACAATGATAAAAAAATATATATATAGACCAGGCAGATCGCTCAAGAGTGACTTCGAAACTGGACGTCTATCCATATCCTGAGGATGTTGGGAAATGTCTTCAAAACCGGCCACTGGGGACAACAGTGAGCGCTACTACCATCAAGGTTTTGCCAGGGCGTTATGGACGGGGGTGATGGATGGACGTAATCTCATGACTCTGGATCAGAAGGTTGCGTGTTTGACCACAGTGGTGGACACTCGATTTTTATTTAGATTTTCTTACCCTATCCCAAACTTAATCCTTACCTTAACCATTCAGAATGAGTGTCTAAACTTAATGTTTTAACCCTAGCCAAAACCTTAACCTTGGAGCTACTGTGAGAGCTTGTTGATATGACAGGTTTGAAGACCCTTTCCCACATACATAAGGACACTGGCGGCTGACGTGAGGGAAGCCACAGATGGATGAGGTCATCATGACCTCGCTGACGCCCCGCCACCGCTGAGGTCTGGTCCTGAATTGTGAACGCAGGCTTCTCAAACTGTCGCCCAACTGACAGGACCAACCCCAGTATTTAGAGAGGCCTCGGTATCCCCCCGTATACATTTACAGCCACACCACACACACACACACGCGCTACCACACACACATATGCACACAAACACACATGCACGCACACACATATACCTATAGACGGACACACATACTTTGGGCCACAGCCCAGTTGTCAGCCCAGCCAGCAATCAACCTCCCCCATGATTAACACTAGGGATCGGATCCAGCAGGGATGTGGCTAAAGTACCCAGCAGCTTCATCGGTGCCTCATCGGTGTCATGTCACTTCCAGAGCAGTGTGAAGGAGGTCTTGTTTTCATAATACTCATGCATGGCTTAAACAGGGCGGAGGGAAGGGTGTGTGGTGGTGGTGGTGCGCGCATGTGTGTGTGTGTGTGTGTGTGTGTGTGTGTGTGTGTGTGTGTGTGTGTGTGTGTGTGTGTGTGTGTGTGTGTGTGTGTGTGTGTGTGTGTGTGTAGTAAAGAGTCCCTCAACCCTGTTGGAATCCATATTTCTCTTAGCTCCTCGTTTGGTTCCGAGCATTGCTGGATGCCGGTAGAATACGGTAAAAGCATTACATTAACCCCTGGTCAATTCATATTTATCAGTACCTCATATAAAGAAAAGAAAATGGTTGTATAGCAAAAAAAAACTCATTTTTAAAACTAACCATATCATTGGGTGTATGTTCATTTATCTTTCTCTTGACATTTGCTGAAACCTAAAAACATAACATTTGGAGTTACCACACTGTGGGATGTGATCCTCGAGTCAATAGAATGGTCTCAGCATACAGCTCATCAGTCTTTGTCCCAAATGGCACCCCTATGTACCGAAGTCCACTACATTTGACCAGTGCACTATATAGGTATTACAGTGCAATTTGGGGTCAACATAAATGTCCATAAGACAGACGTTGAGAATCAATATATTAACCACACACGATCTGTAGCAGCATTATGAAGTTCACAAATAAATGATCTACTTGGATTATCTACTTAGTCGCTTTAAGGCACAATCCTGAGTTTGTGTTTCAGCTCAATGGCAGCCCTAATGCCTGGTTTGGTATAAGGCTGAGAGACCGGGCTGGGGAAATGTTACCACTCTCAAATGAATATCGAGCTGCAGCTGCAAGGACTGACAATCCATGAAATCAACATGGAGGTTGAGAAAAATCTATCAGTGACTCTGATGTGACCACAGATCGCCATCAGCTCTTTCTGATTGGTCTAAAGATGCAAACACTTTTAGTTTTCCTTGGCCGACCGTCCTATCCTCTAGAGGAGTTCTTATGGAAAAAGGGTCAGCAGAGTGAAGTGGCGCCGAGAAAACACAAAGTCAAATAAACCAAATGTTTTAAAAGCTTTCACACATATTTATTTTCACATAAATAAAGGCGCAGGTATTACTTCTTCATAATTAAGCCTGTTGACGGTGGGATCCAGAGCTCAGCCAACATAGAGTTCCCTTTTTTCATCTGTGTCAATGTAACATTCATGCTGAGCCCCAGAGAGTGCCCGGTTTGGGGAAGTGGGGCTTTCAAAAGCGATAAAAATCAACTAGTGCCTGCCCAAGGAGGTGGCTGTGTATGTCAAGGACAGAGACATTAGCAAGTCACGCATGAAACTGAAACACAGCTAGGCTATAGGAGGGGTTTCGACCGTGAAACTGAAACATAGCCAGGCTATAGGAGGGGTAATGAAATAGAAAAATAATCATTTTAATAACAGGTATGACTGGTTTTAAATTGTGTATAAGTAGTGTAGAGTTAATTATTAGGTTATATTATTATTATTGTTTTTAATCATTAACAAACAGTTAAAATGAATGGGTTTTATTTGGTTCTTGTCAGAAAGTTATCTTTTAGATGGTTGTAGAATAACTCATAAAAGGGTCGTTCCACCAACTCCGTGCCGTTTGAGAAGTGGAACTGGGTCAAAAAAAACGTTCACCTAATTGTAACAGTGTGTCATAAAGAGCATCCTAACAAGTTTGTCCATCTCAAGAGTGTTTTTTTACTATACTAAGTGCCTATTAATGAAGTGCCAAATAAAGTAACAGGGTTGATCGTAACAGGGAAGATGATTTCTTCTTAAATCCCCCTGTGACGGGGGAATGGAAGCTTGTTGTGTGTAACAGGGAGTGATTTCTTCTTAAATCCCATTGTGACAGGGGGAATGGAAGCTTGTTGTGTGCAACAGGGAAGATGATTTCTTCTTAAATCCCATTGTGACAGGGGAATGGAAGCTTGTTGTGTGCAACAGGGAGTGGCAATTGAATGCAAGCTTCACAAAAAAATTTAATTGTAAAAAAATGTCTAGCTTGTCTATTTATGGGTACCAGGATTGACGTGTTATGCTCGACCCACTAAATGTTCCACTACAGAACACCAGAGAATGGACAAAAAGAGTAGAACCAACACACCTGCTTTTAATCTATGAGTTGACGTGCAATGTATGTTTTGAAAATAATATAGAGTTCAGTTCACATCACAGGGTTGACCAAAAATTGAGGGACAGACATAAACAAATCACAAATTGTCTACTGTAAAACATACCAGGTAGAAGACTACAGTAAAGCTATTTTAAGGGTGTAGGGACAAGTATATGAAGATAAACCAAAATGCAGATAAAACCATTATAAAGCAGCTGATTGAATCCAGCCTGAAGAGTTGTTCAGTTCCTAACTAGATCTTGTCTGCGCTGAAATAGTCCCATTCCTATGCATGTGTTTATTAACGAGGGAGTTGATATGGCAGCAGGCACAAAGCTATGTTTTGAAAAGCTTAGTAGTGAATAGCTTTTTTGGCCATTTGAAACCTTCACAAATGTTAAATGCTACACAACGCAGATCGCTCATGAAGTTTTGGAATTAGCTTACCAGACTGTTGCACTTTCCAACATAGCAATATACTGCTCAAAAGAATAAAGGGAACACTTAAACAACACATCCCAGATCTGAATGAAATAAATAATCTTATTAAATACTTTTTATTTTCATAGTTGAATGTGCTGACAACAAAATCACACAAAAATAATCAATGGAAATCCAATTTATCATCCCATGGAGGTCTGGATTTGGAGTCACACTCAAAATTAAAGTGGAAAACCACACTACAGGCTGATCCAACTTTTATGTAATGTCCTTAAAACAAGTCAAAATGAGGCTCAGTAGTGTGTGTGGCCTCCACGTGCCTGTATGACCTCCCAACAACGCCTGGGCATGCTCCTGATGAGGTGGCGGATGGTCTCCTGAGGGATCTCCTCCCAGACCTGGACTAAAGCATCCGCCAACTCCTGGACAGTCTGTGGTGCAACGTGGCGTTGGTGGATGGAGCGAGACATGATGTCCCAGATGTGCTCAATAGGATTCAGGTCTGGGGAACGGGCGGGCCAGTCCATAGCATCAATGCCTTCCTCTTGCAGGAACTGCTGACACACTCCAGCCACATGAGGTCTAGTATTGTCTTGCATTAGGAGGAACCCAGGGCCAACCGCACCAGCATATGGTCTCACAAGGGGTCTGAGGATCTCATCTCGGTACCTAATGGCAGTCAGGCTACCTCTGGTGAGCACATGGAGGGCTGTGCGGCCCCCCAAAGAAATGCCACCCCACACCATGACTAACCCACCGCCAAACCGGTCATGCTGGAGGATGTTGCAGGCAGCAGAACGTTCTCCACGGAGTCTCCAGACTCTGTCACGTCTGTCACATGTGCTCAGTGTGAACCTGCTTTCATCTGTGAAGAGCACAGGGCGCCAGTGGCGAATTTGCCAATCTTGGTGTTCTCTGGCAAATGCCAAACGTCCTGCACGGTGTTGGGCTGTAAGCACAACCCCCACCTGTGGACGTCGGGCCCTCATGGAGTCTGTTTCTGACCGTTTGAGCAGACACATGCACATTTGTGGCCTGCTGGAGGTCATTTTGCAGGGCTCTGGCAGTGCTTCTCCTGCTCCTCCTTGCATAAAGTCGGAGGTAGCGGTCCTGCTGCTGGGTTGTTGCCCTCCTACGGCCTCCTCCACGTCTCCTGATGTACTGGCCTGTCTCCTGGTAGCGCCTCCATGCTCTGGACACTACGCTGACAGACACAGCAAACCTTCTTGCCACAGCTCGCATTGATGTGCCATCCTGGATGAGCTGCACTACCTGAGCCACTTGTGTGGGTTGTAGACTCCGTCTCATGCTACCAGTAGAGTGAAAGCACCGCCAGTATTCAAAAGTGACCAAAACATCAGCCAGGAAGCACAGGAACTGAGAAGTGGTCTGTGGTCCCCACCTGCAGAACCACTCCTTTATTGGGGGTGTCTTGCTAGTTGCCTATAATTTCCACCTGTTGTCTATTGCATTTGCACAACAGCATGTGAAATTTATTGTCAATCAGTGTTGCTTCCTAAGTGGACAGTTTGATTTCACAGAAGTGTGATTGACTTGGAGTTACATTGTGTTGTTTAAGTGTTCCCTTTATTTTTTTGAGCAGTGTATAATTACTTAAAGGAACTAAGACCTCAGACAATGGCAATTTGACTGGAACACTCATGGGGAGCAAACACTCAATATTCCACCAGTCCATCCATCTCAGATTATTGACTTGATTGAACATTTCTATTTTTATTTCAAACACCCTACAGCTCATACCAAAGACTGCCTCTATTATCTGCATTCATAAACTCTCTGTTGTAAAGAGAGTTAGTTCTCTAGTGTATGGAGGCTCTGACACAGTGACAACATTTGTGAAATCAATAATACTGACAAATCTTACTTTTCAAACAATACCGTGAGTTCACCAAGGCACACTGAAGAATCATACCTTTCAAAGATGACATACAGAAGCTACAGTATCTGATATTGTTTGCGATATTAACCTAATTGACCAGTCTTAGATTCCCATACTCCCTTAGAGAGACTACAGGAAGAGCAGAAGGCAGCCATAACACCAAAAGCTCAAATTCGATCTATTTTTCCAAATTCTGTTGCTCTTTCCATCCTCCATTAGCCTCCATTAGCCTATTTGAGGTAAACTGTACACTTCAGCACTCCACCTGTGTTTTTTTTCTGATTACATTACCCTGCATCCTCTGCCTGTGATCATTTCACTGGTGAGTAATATTCTGAGGAGCTGTTTTACTTCCTGTTTGGTGACCCAAGAGACCAAGACCTGGATTACTTCCTGACCCCATGACCTCCATGACCCCTCCAGTACCCCTCCACCCTGCCTCATTAAAACTCTCAGGGGGGCGCCATCTGCACTTCTTTCCACTGAACATTTCACAGAAAATATGTTCAATTATATTGTCAATGTATTTGAATAAACCTGAAAACTGAAAAAGCATTTTTAACATTTCAAAATGTAAATACAGTATATCCCTATGGGAAAACAAAGTTGTTTTTTGTTTTGTATTTGCTGAAACACATAATTGGTGAAAATCTGTTTCAAATGAATTTCATCATGTATACAATAGATATAACCAACAAACTTTGAATGTATAAATTCCCTGGGCCTGGCTGTGAACACCCCTTAATAAAGAGACACTGGTCTTACTGATCACTTCACTCAGTTAAGGTGCACTGAAGCCAGGCTGATCCACTTCACATGCAGGTCACGGGAGTAGCTAGGTACAGCTAGGTGTAGCTAGGTGCTGGTTAACTCTATAGGTTTAATTACAGGACCTAAGCAGCAGGATAAGAGGGTCACAGCTTCTTGATAACCCGGTGGTGAGTCAGAGCTGTTTGTCTCTAACCCGGCCGTCGGAGTGTTCACTGTGAGAACCGGGACAAATAGTTGTCTTTGTGTCAATATTATCCACCTACCACACTTGTGTACACACATGCGCATGCACATACACAGATACACACACACACACACACACACACACACACACACACACACACACACACACACACACACACACACACACACACACACACACACACACACACACACACACACACACACACACACACACACACACATACACTCACACACAAACTGTAGACAACTACCCTCCTCAGCCCTGGCCACATAACTGAGTCACCAAGCAAAGTCTACTCCGCATCTGTGGTGAAAGGTGGCAGAGCTAGAATGGTGTTTGTCATACCATGAGACATCATGAAAATCGGTCTTCTCATGTAAATGTCTGTTCTGTCCGGCTTGACCTACAAACTATTATGACCACTCTATGGAAAGTGGAGACTCTCACGAACACGACGGTGTTCTCTGTTCTGCTTTAAGTCTCACGGGACTCATCTGAAGGTAACCGGTAGCGGTTAAATTAAAGGGAATGGAAATAGGAAGGTAGTTTTGAGCCTACCCAAAAAAGGGGTTAAATATGTGTAAAAAGGCCTCCACGTGCCTGTATGACCTCCCTACAACGCCTGGGCATGCTCCTGATGAGGTGGCGGATGGTCTCCTGAGGGATCTCCTCCCAGACCTGGACTAAAGCATCCGCCAACTTCCAGATCTTTTTTTTTTTATATCTCCTAGATTTAGGACAGACCCTTCAGAACCTTATCTCTTATGAATTTATTTGGTCTGTCCTATTTTCCGTTTCTGAATGTGTTTTCAATGTGTTTCTCTGGGCTTAAGTAGTAAAGGCCAAAATCAATATTTGATCAAATCATTTTTTTAAATATATTTTTGATACCTAAAGGGGTCCTAAAATTCTAAATCAGATAGCTAAATGATCCATAGTATGACCATCTTAAAATAATTCCATATGTCAGTTTAGCAAACCCCCCCCAACATCTTACACTATAAAGAAAATATTGAAAGTGGTGCCGTTTCAAGCCATGTGGTGGAGATGGGGGTGTGTGTTAGTGGGTCTGGGCATGGGTGATGTAGTTCATGTTAGTATGATGTTGTCGTTTGTATGTGAATGTTTTTTTCGTTTTTTTTTTCAAATAAAATCTTTCAAAAAGAAATAAATAAATAAGAGATAGCTGTGTGAAATAAGGAATTGTATTTGACCCAACAGAATATCATTCATTAAAGCACAGCGGCACACATTCTCCAGTCATTGGGACAGTTTGGAGGTAGCTAGTCAGGTATATGGTGGCCCAGACAGACCCGCAGACAGACAGACAAACACAGACAGACAGGAAAACACACAGACAGACAGACCCGTAGACAGACAGAGAACAAAGACTCCTCCATGGAAGATCTTATAAACCAACTACACTCATCTTTCTTTCCTCCCACCGTGCACAGCGCAGACATAACGCTGCCTGGCTCAAATATTGGACCTCAGGAAATCGAGGAGGACAATTTCCTCTATGTGTAACATTAGAACGCAGAAGGCCGGGCTCCCGGAATCACGGGGCCACCACCGCTGTGCTGTCCAGTTAAAGACTGCCTCCCCGCAGTGCCCACACTGACATCGAACTGAAAAACGGGAGAACCCCAAGAGAAGGAGGAGAAAGAGCAGGAGGATGACGGGAGGAGGAAGGAGAGGAAGGAGAGGAAGGAGACAGCACACTATTGTACTTGGCACATTTCAACTGAACCTCTCTCTTTCTCGCTCCCGGCTCCAGTTCACGCTGCCTCCGCCACTTTGCAAAGTGATTGTGAGGAATGGACAGAAAGAGGAGCGGGGAAGATGAAGGGAGGAGAGGGAGGAGGGAAGCAACCCCTGTTGTGTGGCATTATTTAAATCTCTGATCAAAATAAGTGCTGTGTACAGTATCAATGACCATCTCCATTTCCGAATGATTATGTTTTTCAGCAATCCTTCCAGCAAGCCTGTTTTCAATTGGAAGTGTCTTGCCCCTGTTCAAGTAGCATAATGTAAAATAGAAGTATTTGTGCTCTCTGTAGAACAGAAGATCTTCCAACGGCTGTTAACAGTGTTCTAGAAATACCTAGAGAGTACAAAATTGCCCACATTCTAAATTATGAAAACATATATCCATACACTCCCAATCTTTACACAAGTTGTTTCATAACCTCATCGTTTCTTTTCTTGTTATTTCATAAATATTCAGACATCGTTTCATTTCATTGTCCTTGCCACTCTGCCCCTGAATGGAATGTATAAAACTTGGCACTCCCAGCACGGTCATTTGACACTGTCTTAAAGCCCTTGAAGTGTGCCATTGTTCATTTCACCTCTTCCTCCTCCCTAATTGTACTAATCCCATTGTCGCAGTCCAATGCTAAAATTCCCAGTGGTGATGCCTGAAAGAGTTCAATATGATCGGCAACACTAGATTAATATCGTTCTCTGCAACACTTGATAATAACTTTAGAACATTTCACAAATAAGCATAATAAATAAACATAATAAATAAACGTGATAAATAAGCATAATAAACAAGCATAATCAATAAACATAATAAATAAGCATAATAAATAAGCATATCATCATTTTCAAAAACATTTTTAAGATTGTTGTGCTTTACAATTCATAAGCATTAAGAACACTTATGATCACTTACAAAGGATTTATAAACATAGTATAATAATTTATAATATTAATATAAGTTAAAAATCAAGTGTTAACCAACTTTATGTTAACAGAAACAGGTTTCATTGTTACCGACACCCCTGCAGTGCAGTATTACATTGAAATTCTCACTCTGTTTAACAGTGGAGAGGACATTTGTATCCAGAACTAAACCTAGACCAGTAGAGAGGAAGTGAGTATCTACATTAGAACTAAACCTAGACCAGTAGAGAGGAAGTGAGTATCTACATTAGAACTAAACCTAGGCCAGTAGAGAGGAAGTGAGTATCTACATTAGAACTAAACCTAGGCCAGTAGAGAGGAAGTGAGTATCTACATCAGAACTAAACCTAGACCAGTAGAGAGGAAGTGAGTATCTACATTAGAACTAAACCTAGACCAGTAGAGAGGAAGTGAGTATCTACATTAGAACCTTCCTAGGCCAGTAGAGAGGAAGTAAGTATCTACATTAGAACTAAACCTGGACCAGTAGAGAGGAAGTGAGTATCTACATTAGAACCTTCCTAGGCCAGTAGAGAGGAAGTAAGTATCTACATTAGAACTAAACCTAGGCCAGTAGAGAGGAAGTGAGTATCTACATTAGAACTAAACCTAGGCCAGAAGAGAGGAAGTGAGTATCTACATTAGAACTAAACCTAGGCCAGTAGAGAGGAAGTGAGTATCTACATTAGAACTAAACCTAGGCCAGTAGAGAGGAAGTGAGTATCTACATTAGAACTAAACCTGGACCAGTAGAGAGGAAGTGAGTATCTACATTAGAACTAAACCTAGACCAGTAATGAGGAAGTGAGTATCTACATTAGAACTAAACCTAGACCAGTAGAGAGGAAGTGAGTATCTACATTAGAACTAAACCTAGAACAGTAGAGAGGAAGTGAGTATCTACATTAGAACCTTCCTAGGCCAGCTGAGAGGAAGTGAGTATCTACATTAGAACTAAACCTAGACCAGTAGAGAGGAAGTGAGTATCTACATTAGAACTAAACCTAGGCCAGAAGAGAGGAAGTGAGTATCTACATTAGAACTAAACCTAGGCCAGTAGAGAGGAAGTGAGTATCTACATTAGAACTAAACCTAGAACAGTAGAGAGGAAGTGAGTATCTACATTAGAACCTTCCTAGGCCAGCTGAGAGGAAGTGAGTATCTACATTAGAACTAAACCTAGGCCAGTAGAGAGGAAGTGAGTATCTACATTAGAACTAAACCTAGGCCAGTAGAGAGGAAGTGAGTATCTACATTCGAACTAAACCTAGGCCAGTAGAGAGGAAGTGAGTATCTACATTAGAACTAAACCTAGGCCAGTAGAGAGGAAGTGAGTATCTACATTAGAACTAAACCTAGGCCAGTAGAGAGGAAGTGAGTATCTACATTAGAACTAAACCTAGACCAGTAGAGAGGAAGTGAGTATCTACATTAGAACTAAACCTAGGCCAGAAGAGAGGAAGTGAGTATCTACTTTAGAACTAAACCTAGGCCAGAAGAGAGGAAGTGAGTATCTACATTAGAACTAAACCTAGACCAGTAGAGAGGAAGTGAGTATCTACATTAGAACCTTCCTAGGCCAGTAGTGAGGACGTGAGTTTCTACATTAAAACTAAACCTAGAACAGTAGAGAGGAAGTGAGTATCTACATTAGAACTAAACCTAGACCAGTAGAGAGGAAGTGAGTATCTACATTAGAACCTTCCTAGGACAGTAGTGAGGACGTGAGTTTCTACATTAGAACTAAACCTAGAACAGTAGAGAGGAAGTGAGTATCCAGTAGTATCTACATTAGAACCTTCCTAGGCCAGCTGAGAGGAAGTGAGTATCTACATTAGAACCTTCCTAGGCCAGTAGTGAGGACGTGAGTTTCTACATTAGAACTAAACCTAGAACAGTAGAGAGGAAGTGAGTATCTACATTAGAACTAAACCTAGACCAGTAGAGAGGAAGTGAGTATCTACATTAGAACTAAACCTAGGCCAGTAGAGAGGAAGTGAGTATCTACATTAGAACTAAACCTAGACCAGTAGAGAGGAAGTGAGTATCTACATTAGAACTAAACCTAGGCCAGTAGAGAGGAAGTGAGTATCTACATTAGAACTAAACCTAGGCCAGCTGAGAGGAAGTGAGTATCTACATTAGAACTAAACCTAGACCAGTAGAGAGGAAGTGAGTATCTACATTAAAACTAAACCTAGGCCAGAAGAGAGGAAGTGAGTATCTACATTAGAACTAAACCTAGACCAGTAGAGAGGAAGTGAGTATCTACATTAGAACTAAACCTAGGCCAGAAGAGAGGAAGTGAGTATCTACATTAGAACTAAACCTAGGCCAGAAGAGAGGAAGTGAGTATCTACATTAGAACTAAACCTAGACCAGTAGAGAGGAAGTGAGTATCTACATTAGAACTAAACCTAGGCCAGTCGAGAGGAAGTGAGTGTCTACATTAGAACTAAACCTAGGCCAGTAGAGAGGAAGTGAGTATCTACATTAGAACTAAACCTAGGCCAGTAGAGAGGAAGTGAGTATCTACATTAGAACTAAACCTAGGCCAGCTGAGAGGAAGTGAGTATCTACATTAGAACCTTCCTAGGCCAGTAGTGAGGAAGTGAGTTTCTACATTAGAACTAAACCTAGAACAGTAGAGAGGAAGTGAGTATCTACATTAGAACCTTCCTAGGCCAGTAGAGAGGAAGTGAGTATCTACATTAGAACTAAACCTGGACCAGTAGAGAGGAAGTGAGTATCTACATTAGAACTAAACCTAGGCCAGAAGAGAGGAAGTGAGTATCTACATTAGAACTAAACCTAGGCCAGAAGAGAGGAAGTGAGTATCTACATTAGAACTAAACCTAGACCAGTAGAGAGGAAGTGAGTATCTACATTAGAACTAAACCTAGGCCAGTCGAGAGGAAGTGAGTGTCTACATTAGAACTAAACCTAGACCAGTAGAGAGGAAGTGAGTATCTACATTAGAACTAAACCTAGGCCAGTAGAGAGGAAGTGAGTATCTACATTAGAACTAAACCTAGGCCAGCTGAGAGGAAGTGAGTATCTACATTAGAACCTTCCTAGGCCAGTAGTGAGGAAGTGAGTTTCTACATTAGAACTAAACCTAGAACAGTAGAGAGGAAGTGAGTATCTACATTAGAACCTTCCTAGGCCAGTAGAGAGGAAGTGAGTATCTACATTAGAACTAAACCTGGACCAGTAGAGAGGAAGTGAGTATCTACATTAGAACTAAACCTAGGCAAGTAGAGAGGAAGTGAGTATCTACATTAGAACTAAACCTAGGCCAGCTGAGAGGAAGTGAGTATCGACATTAGAACTAAACCTAGGCCAGTAGAGAGGAAGTGAGTATCGACATTAGAACTAAACCTAGGCCAGCTGAGAGGAAGTGAGTATCTACATTAGAACTAAACCTAGACCAATAGAGAGGAAGTGAGTATCTACATTAGAACTAAACCTAGGCCAGTAGAGAGGAAGTGAGTATCTACATTAGAACTAAACCTAGACCAGTAGAGAGGAAGTGAGGAACTACATTAGAACCTTCCTAGACCAGTAGAGAGGAAGTGAGTATCTACATTAGAACTAAACCTAGGCCAGAAGAGAGGAAGTGAGTATCTACATTAGAACTAAACCTAGGCCAGCTGAGAGGAAGTGAGTATCGACATTAGAACTAAACCTAGGCCAGTAGAGAGGAAGTGAGTATCTACATTAGAACTAAACCTAGACCAGTAGAGAGGAAGTGAAGATCTACTTTAGAACTAAACCTAGGCCAGTAGAGAGGAAGTGAGTATCTACATTAGAACTAAACCTAGGCCAGCTGAGAGGAAGTGAGTATCTACATTAGAACTAAACCTAGGCCAGAAGAGAGGAAGTGAGTATCTACATTAGAACTAAACCTAGACCAGTAGAGAGGAAGTGAGTATCTACATTAGAACCTTCCTAGGCCAGTAGTGAGGAAGTGAGTATCTACATTAGAACTAAACCTAGGCAAGTAGAGAGGAAGTGAGTATCTACATTAGAACTAAACCTAGACCAATAGAGAGGAAGTGAGTATCTACATTAGAACTAAACCTAGGCCAGTAGAGAGGAAGTGAGTATCTACATTAGAACTAAACCTAGACCAGTAGAGAGGAAGTGAGGAACTACATTAGAACCTTCCTAGACCAGTAGAGAGGAAGTGAGTATCTACATTAGAACTAAACCTAGGCCAGAAGAGAGGAAGTGAGTATCTACATTAGAACTAAACCTAGGCCAGCTGAGAGGAAGTGAGTATCGACATTAGAACTAAACCTAGGCCAGTAGAGAGGAAGTGAGTATCTACATTAGAACTAAACCTAGACCAGTAGAGAGGAAGTGAAGATCTACTTTAGAACTAAACCTAGGCCAGTAGAGAGGAAGTGAGTATCTACATTAGAACTAAACCTAGGCCAGCTGAGAGGAAGTGAGTATCTACATTAGAACTAAACCTAGGCCAGAAGAGAGGAAGTGAGTATCTACATTAGAACTAAACCTAGACCAGTAGAGAGGAAGTGAGTATCTACATTAGAACCTTCCTAGGCCAGTAGTGAGGAAGTGAGTTTCTACATTAGAACTAAACCTAGACCAGTAGAGAGGAAGTGAGTATCTACATTAGAACTAAACCTAGGCAAGTAGAGAGGAAGTGAGTATCTACATTAGAACTAAACCTAGGCCAGTAGAGAGGAAGTGAGTATCTACATTAGAACTAAACCTAGGCCAGTAGAGAGGAAGTGAGTATCTACATTAGAACTAAACCTAGGCAAGTAGAGAGGAAGTGAGTATCTACATTAGAACTAAACCTAGGCAAGTAGAGAGGAAGTGAGTATCTACATTAGAACTAAACCTAGGCCAGCTGAGAGGAAGTGAGTATCGACATTAGAACTAAACGTAGGCCAGTAGAGAGGAAGTGAGTATCGACATTAGAACTAAACCTAGGCCAGCTGAGAGGAAGTGAGTATCTACATTAGAACTAAACCTAGACCAATAGAGAGGAAGTGAGTATCTACATTAGAACTAAACCTAGGCCAGTAGAGAGGAAGTGAGTATCTACATTAGAACTAAACCTAGACCAGTAGAGAGGAAGTGAGGAACTACATTAGAACCTTCCTAGACCAGTAGAGAGGAAGTGAGTATCTACATTAGAACTAAACCTAGGCCAGAAGAGAGGAAGTGAGTATCTACATTAGAACTAAACCTAGGCCAGCTGAGAGGAAGTGAGTATCGACATTAGAACTAAACCTAGGCCAGTAGAGAGGAAGTGAGTATCTACATTAGAACTAAACCTAGACCAGTAGAGAGGAAGTGAAGATCTACTTTAGAACTAAACCTAGGCCAGTAGAGAGGAAGTGAGTATCTACATTAGAACTAAACCTAGGCCAGCTGAGAGGAAGTGAGTATCTACATTAGAACTAAACCTAGGCCAGAAGAGAGGAAGTGAGTATCTACATTAGAACTAAACCTAGACCAGTAGAGAGGAAGTGAGTATCTACATTAGAACCTTCCTAGGCCAGTAGTGAGGAAGTGAGTATCTACATTAGAACTAAACCTAGGCAAGTAGAGAGGAAGTGAGTATCTACATTAGAACTAAACCTAGACCAATAGAGAGGAAGTGAGTATCTACATTAGAACTAAACCTAGGCCAGTAGAGAGGAAGTGAGTATCTACATTAGAACTAAACCTAGACCAGTAGAGAGGAAGTGAGGAACTACATTAGAACCTTCCTAGACCAGTAGAGAGGAAGTGAGTATCTACATTAGAACTAAACCTAGGCCAGAAGAGAGGAAGTGAGTATCTACATTAGAACTAAACCTAGGCCAGCTGAGAGGAAGTGAGTATCGACATTAGAACTAAACCTAGGCCAGTAGAGAGGAAGTGAGTATCTACATTAGAACTAAACCTAGACCAGTAGAGAGGAAGTGAAGATCTACTTTAGAACTAAACCTAGGCCAGTAGAGAGGAAGTGAGTATCTACATTAGAACTAAACCTAGGCCAGCTGAGAGGAAGTGAGTATCTACATTAGAACTAAACCTAGGCCAGAAGAGAGGAAGTGAGTATCTACATTAGAACTAAACCTAGACCAGTAGAGAGGAAGTGAGTATCTACATTAGAACCTTCCTAGGCCAGTAGTGAGGAAGTGAGTTTCTACATTAGAACTAAACCTAGACCAGTAGAGAGGAAGTGAGTATCTACATTAGAACTAAACCTAGGCAAGTAGAGAGGAAGTGAGTATCTACATTAGAACTAAACCTAGGCCAGTAGAGAGGAAGTGAGTATCTACATTAGAACTAAACCTAGGCCAGTAGAGAGGAAGTGAGTATCTACATTAGAACTAAACCTAGGCAAGTAGAGAGGAAGTGAGTATCTACATTAGAACTAAACCTAGGCCAGAAGAGAGGAAGTGAGTATCTACATTAGAACTAAACCTAGTCCAGTAGAGAGGAAGTGAGTATCTACATTAGAACCTTCCTAGGCCAGTAGTGAGGAAGTGAGTTTCTACATTAGAACTAAACCTAGAACAGTAGAGAGGAAGTGAGTATCTACATTAGAACTAAACCTAGGCAAGTAGAGAGGAAGTGAGTATCTACATTAGAACTAAACCTAGACCAGTAGAGAGGAAGTGAGTATCTACATTAGAACTAAACCTAGACCAGTAGAGAGGAAGTGAGTATCTACATTAGAACTAAACCTAGGCCAATAGAGAGGAAGTGAGTATCTACATTAGAACTAAACCTAGACCAGTAGAGAGGAAGTGAGTATCTACATTAGAACTAAACCTAGACCAGTAGAGAGGAAGTGAGTATCTACATTAGAACTAAACCTGGACCAGTAGAGAGGAAGTGAGTATCTACATTAGAACTAAACCTAGACCAGTAGAGAGGAAGTGAGTATCTACATTAGAACTAAACCTAGACCAGTAGAGAGGAAGTGAGTATCTACATTAGAACTAAACCTAGGCCAGTAGAGAGGAAGTCAGTATCTACATTAGAACTAAACCTAGACCAGTAGAGAGGAAGTGAGTATCTACATTAGAACTAAACCTAGACCAGTAGAGAGGAAGTGAGTATCTACATTAGAACTAAACCTAGACCAGTAGAGAGGAAGTGAGTGTCTACATTAGAACTAAACCTAGACCAGTAGAGAGGAAGTGAGTATCTACATTAGAACTAAACCTAGACCAGTAGAGAGGAAGTGAGTATCTACATTAGAACTAAACCTAGGCCAGTAGAGAGGAAGTGAGTATCTACATTAGAACTAAACCTAGACCAGTAGAGAGGAAGTGAGTATCTACATTAGAACTAAACCTAGACCAGTAGAGAGGAAGTGAGTATCTACATTAGAACTAAACCTAGGCCAGTAGAGAGGAAGTGAGTATCTACATTAGAACTAAACCTAGGCCAGTAGAGAGGAAGTGAGTATCTACATTAGAACTAAACCTAGACCAGTAGAGAGGAAGTGAGTATCTACATTAGAACTAAACCTAGGCCAATAGAGAGGAAGTGAGTATCTACATTAGAACTAAACCTAGACCAGTAGAGAGGAAGTGAGTATCTACATTAGAACTAAACCTAGACCAGTAGAGAGGAAGTGAGTATCTACATTAGAACTAAACCTGGACCAGTAGAGAGGAAGTGAGTATCTACATTAGAACTAAACCTAGACCAGTAGAGAGGAAGTGAGTATCTGCATTAGAACTAAACCTAGACCAGTAGAGAGGAAGTGAGTATCTACATTAGAACTAAACCTAGGCCAGTAGAGAGGAAGTGAGTATCTACATTAGAACTAAACCTAGACCAGTAGAGAGGAAGTGAGTATCTACATTAGAACTAAACCTAGACCAGTAGAGAGGAAGTGAGTATCTACATTAGAACTAAACCTAGGCCAGTCGAGAGGAAGTGAGTGTCTACATTAGAACTAAACCTAGACCAGTAGAGAGGAAGTGAGTATCTACATTAGAACTAAACCTAGGCCAGTAGAGAGGAAGTGAGTATCTACATTAGAACTAAACCTAGGCCAGTAGAGAGGAAGTGAGTATCTACATTAGAACTAAACCTAGACCAGTAGAGAGGAAGTGAGTATCTACATTAGAACTAAACCTAGACCAGTAGAGAGGAAGTGAGTATCTACATTAGAACTAAACCTAGGCCAGTAGAGAGGAAGTGAGTATCTACATTAGAACTAAACCTAGGCCAGCAGAGAGGAAGTGAGTATCTACATTAGAACTAAACCTAGGCCAGTAGAGAGGAAGTGAGTATCTACATTAGAACCTTCCTAGGCCAGTAGAGAGGAAGTGAGTATCTACATTAGAACTAAACCTAGACCAGTAGAGAGGAAGTGAGTATCTACATTATAACTAAACCTAGACCAGTAGAGAGGAAGTGAGTATCTACATTAGAACTAAACCTGGACCAGTAGAGAGGAAGTGAGTATCTACATTAGAACCTTCCTAGGCCAGTAGAGAGGAAGTGAGTATCTACATTAGAACTAAACCTAGACCAGTAGAGAGGAAGTGAGTATCTACATTAGAACTAAACCTAGACCAGTAGAGAGGAAGTGAGTATCTACATTAGAACTAAACCTAGGCCAGTAGAGAGGAAGTCAGTATCTACATTAGAACTAAACCTAGACCAGTAGAGAGGAAGTGAGTATCTACATTAGAACTAAACCTAGACCAGTAGAGAGGAAGTGAGTATCTACATTAGAACTAAACCTAGACCAGTAGAGAGGAAGTGAGTGTCTACATTAGAACTAAACCTAGACCAGTAGAGAGGAAGTGAGTATCTACATTAGAACTAAACCTAGACCAGTAGAGAGGAAGTGAGTATCTACATTAGAACTAAACCTAGGCCAGTAGAGAGGAAGTGAGTATCTACATTAGAACTAAACCTAGACCAGTAGAGAGGAAGTGAGTATCTACATTAGAACTAAACCTAGACCAGTAGAGAGGAAGTGAGTATCTACATTAGAACTAAACCTAGGCCAGTAGAGAGGAAGTGAGTATCTACATTAGAACTAAACCTAGGCCAGTAGAGAGGAAGTGAGTATCTACATTAGAACTAAACCTAGACCAGTAGAGAGGAAGTGAGTATCTACATTAGAACTAAACCTAGGCCAATAGAGAGGAAGTGAGTATCTACATTAGAACTAAACCTAGACCAGTAGAGAGGAAGTGAGTATCTACATTAGAACTAAACCTAGACCAGTAGAGAGGAAGTGAGTATCTACATTAGAACTAAACCTGGACCAGTAGAGAGGAAGTGAGTATCTACATTAGAACTAAACCTAGACCAGTAGAGAGGAAGTGAGTATCTGCATTAGAACTAAACCTAGACCAGTAGAGAGGAAGTGAGTATCTACATTAGAACTAAACCTAGGCCAGTAGAGAGGAAGTGAGTATCTACATTAGAACTAAACCTAGACCAGTAGAGAGGAAGTGAGTATCTACATTAGAACTAAACCTAGACCAGTAGAGAGGAAGTGAGTATCTACATTAGAACTAAACCTAGGCCAGTCGAGAGGAAGTGAGTGTCTACATTAGAACTAAACCTAGACCAGTAGAGAGGAAGTGAGTATCTACATTAGAACTAAACCTAGGCCAGTAGAGAGGAAGTGAGTATCTACATTAGAACTAAACCTAGGCCAGTAGAGAGGAAGTGAGTATCTACATTAGAACTAAACCTAGACCAGTAGAGAGGAAGTGAGTATCTACATTAGAACTAAACCTAGACCAGTAGAGAGGAAGTGAGTATCTACATTAGAACTAAACCTAGGCCAGTAGAGAGGAAGTGAGTATCTACATTAGAACTAAACCTAGGCCAGCAGAGAGGAAGTGAGTATCTACATTAGAACTAAACCTAGGCCAGTAGAGAGGAAGTGAGTATCTACATTAGAACCTTCCTAGGCCAGTAGAGAGGAAGTGAGTATCTACATTAGAACTAAACCTAGACCAGTAGAGAGGAAGTGAGTATCTACATTATAACTAAACCTAGACCAGTAGAGAGGAAGTGAGTATCTACATTAGAACTAAACCTGGACCAGTAGAGAGGAAGTGAGTATCTACATTAGAACCTTCCTAGGCCAGTAGAGAGGAAGTGAGTATCTACATTAGAACTAAACCTAGACCAGTAGAGAGGAAGTGAGTATCTACATTAGAACTAAACCTAGACCAGTAGAGAGGAAGTGAGTATCTACATTAGAACTAAACCTAGACCAGTAGAGAGGAAGTGAGTATCTACATTAGAACTAAACCTAGGCCAGTAGAGAGGAAGTGAGTATCTACATTAGAACTAAACCTAGGCCAGCAGAGAGGAAGTGAGTATCTACATTAGAACTAAACCTAGGCCAGTAGAGAGGAAGTGAGTATCTACATTAGAACTAAACCTAGGCCAGTAGAGAGGAAGTGAGTATCTACATTAGAACCTTCCTAGGCCAGTCGATCTGCAGGCTGTTGTGCTGCTAGTATATCCTAGTAGTAGAGAGGCAGGTGCTACACCCTGGAAGGCAATCAGATCTCATCACTCTTTCATTAACCAGGCATTTCAAGTATCACTGTGACTGTGCAGAAAGAAAGGCCCTTTCATTGGACACCTAGCTAGCTCTGTGAGCCCTGATGAAAGAATAGGATTAGGTGGGAGAATAAAGGAAAGAAGAAAGAGAGAAATGAAGGAAAGGGTAAAGCAGTTTAACAAAACCATGACATCAGATCCTTGTTATGTATAGTGAAGTGTACCCGTGATAGGGGTATTTATAGGTTACACTGGCAAACATTGTTTTGCCCACACGGTTTCACTTGGGACTTAAAGGGGAAATCTGGGATCCAACAAATCGGACACTGTTTTGGTAAACAGCTGAGGGTTGGGGTTGGAGAACATCATATACGGATAAATTCACACACAGATTTATGGGGTCAAGGACTGACCATCCATGAGATCAACATTATAGTTTGACCAATGAATTGAAGCTATACAGTGTTTGTTAACAATTACATTACTTAAAAACAATTGAGTAAAACAAGCTCATGTTTTGGGTTCTGATGGAGCGAAAACATTTGAACTAAGTTAATGAGGCATTTATATATTATATTTTTTGTGAATCTATGGCTGTATAGCATTCATTTAAACCAAAAGATGCATGTACCAATCCCAGATTTCCCATTTATAGTGAGTGGTGAGAGCGACTGGTATGAGACTGGTATGAATGATTAACTCAGTGGTAAACAGGACAGTTGATGGGGCTTGGGGAAGGTTTTAAGGAAGTGGGTGAAAATAATTCAGCTTGTTTTCAGGTTCTTCATGACGCAAGAGGGAAATAAACAGCCATGCTGTTGTCTTCATCAGACAGTGATGCAGACATATGTGGGTGAGGATGGGGGTTGAGTACTCCCGGAACACTTCAATGAAAGCCTGTGGGTATAGGGATTTACTGCATGAAATACATAGCATACAGTTGCATTGTAAAATGGGTTTTTGGTGTGTGCTTGTGTGTCTGTCTGTCTGTGGGCGTGTGTGTCTATATCTCTGTGTGTGTGTGTGTGTGTGTGTGTATGTGTGTGTGTGTGTGTGTGTGTGTGTGTGTGTGTGTGTGTGTGTGTGTGTGTGTGTGTGTGTGTGTGTGTGTGGATAAGTTTCAGGCTGACATCATAGAGAGCTGTAGAGTGCTGAGTGTCTCTTTGATGTGCCGTGCCATGGAACTGTGAGAACTGTCTGCAGGGCTGAGTCAGCACAATGCACCAAATAGACAGACACACATAGCAACATGCAGACACATACACCATCACACATACAGAACATACACATGCACACACAGATTTGTGCACTTTAACACACACATGCACATGTACACACACAAACACCCACTCTTAACCTTTCACACCAGTGGGCTAAATCAGGGTCACACAGAGTGGTTCTTGGTAGTCTTAATAAATCTACTTTGAAACAGAAGTATATATGTCACACATGGTTATGGGCTTAAAAAAAGAAGACACCTGTACCATGTCAGATATAGAGTTATTGCATTTTGCATCCCAATATTACACTTTATATACATCATAGAAGACTGAAATATAACAAAACCGTTTGACATTGAAACAATTATTTATTATTTTATTTTTTTACATTTCTGCACACACACAAGCAGGCATGTCCACAAACACCCGCTCTTAAACCACCCACTTTACTGCCATACCAAACTGCTCAACATGTTCATTCAACACTGGATCAATTGTTTATTTGATTCCAAGCTCAGGTTCCAACACTACTATACCAGCTAGTTAGAATGCATGCCCATTGCATTATACAGTATGTGGTATGGTGTGGATATTGGAAAAGAGGCTGAATGTGTCTCTCTCTGCCTGTCATCTGTCTGCCGTTCGGGCCCCGAGTGTGGCAGGGCATTGTCTGAGGACACAAAGACTGTGACAGACGATGTCATAACACGTCTTCAGCACTGCCAGAGGTTAGCCATTGTCATTCAATCATCATTACTGGTTTCTGTGAAATGGCAAGAGAGTGACCTGGCTATAGAAATCAGACGCTGCTATTGATGATTAGCATTTCACAGTCATTTCAACTGTTGCAGAGCAGAGTTTATTTCAGCCAGAGGCATGGAAAGGCCTTACTCACTCATTTACTCACCCACTCTTCAAGGTTCAATCATATGTTTCAGTACTAAAGGGTCAACCACCCAAAAGAGGTTTGCTGTTGGGTACCAACCTGCTGTTGGGTATCAACATATGAATCCATGGACAACATTTTGCATTAGCAAATGACTGTGAGCATTGAGCAAAATAACCATAAGATTTCAACTAGAAGGGAAAGCACATTATCTAAAGCAAGTTCCAAGTTTACTAGCTAGATCTGGGCTGTATTTCACTAGCTAGATCTGTGCTGTTTTTCACTAGCTAGATCTGGGCTGTTTTTCACTAGCTAGATCTGGGTTGTTTTTCACTAGCTAGATCTGTGCTGTTTTTCACTAGCTAGATCTGGGCTGTTTTTCACTAGCTAGATCTGGGCTGTTTTTCACTAGCTAGATCTGTGCTGTTTTTCACTAGCTAGATCTGGGCTGTTTTTCACTAGCTAGATCTGGGTTGTTTTTCACTAGCTAGATCTGGGTTGTTTTTCACTAGCTAGATCTGTGCTGTTTTTCACTAGCTAGATCTGGGTTGTTTTTCACTAGCTAGATCTGGGTTGTTTTTCACTAGCTAGATCTGGGCTGTTTTTCACTAGCTAGATCTGGGCTGTTTTTCACTAGCTAGATCTGGGCTGTTTTTCACTAGCTAGATCTGGGTTGTTTTTCACTAGCTAGATCTGGGTTGTTTTTCACTAGCTAGATCTTTGCTGTTTTTCACTAGCTAGATCTGGGTTGTTTTTCACTAGCTAGATCTGGGTTGTTTTTCACTAGCTAGATCTGGGCTGTTTTTCACTAGCTAGATCTGGGCTGTTTTTCACTAGCTAGATCTGGGTTGTTTTTCACTAGCTAGATCTGTGCTGTTTTTCACTAGCTAGATCTGGGTTGTTTGTCACTAGCTAGATCTGGGTTGTTTTTCACTAGCTAGATCTGGGCTGTTTTTCACTAGCTAGATCTGGGCTGTTTTTCACTAGCTAGATCTGGGTTGTTTTTCACTAGCTAGATCTGTGCTGTTTTTCACTAGCTAGATCTGTGCTGTTTTTCACTAGCTAGATCTGTGCTGTTTTTCACTAGCTAGATCTGGGCCGTTTTCACCAGCTAGATCTGGGTTGTTTTTCACTAGCTAGATCTGGGTTGTTTTTCACTAGCTAGATCTGGGCTGTTTTTCACTAGCTAGATCTGGGTTGTTTTTCACAAGCTAGATCTGGGCTGTTTTTCACTAGCTAGATCTGGGTTGTTTTTCACTAGCTAGATCTGGGCTGTTTTTCACTAGCTAGATCTGGGTTGTTTTTCACTAGCTAGATCTGGGTTGTTTTTCACTAGCTAGATCTGTGCTGTTTTTCACTAGCTAGATCTGGGTTGTTTTTCACTAGCTAGATCTGGGTTGTTTTTCACTAGCTAGATCTGGGCTGTTTTTTCACTAGCTAGATCTGGGTTGTTTTTCACTAGCTAGATCTGGGTTGTTTTTCACTAGCTAGATCTGGGCTGTTTTTCACTAGCTAGATCTGGGCTGTTTTTCACTAGCTAGATCTGGGTTGTTTTTCACTAGCTAGATCTGTGCTGTTTTTCACTAGCTAGATCTGGGCTGTTTTTCACTAGCTAGATCTGGGCCGTTTTCACCAGCTAGATCTGGGCTGTTTTTCACTAGCTAGATCTGGGGTGTTTTTCACTAGCTAGATCTGGGTTGTTTTTCACTAGCTAGATCTGGGTTGTTTTTCACTAGCTAGATCTGGGGTGTTTTTCACTAGCTAGATCTGGGTTGTTTTTCACTAGCTAGATCTGGGTTGTTTTTCACTAGCTAGATCTGGGCTGTTTTTCACTAGCTAGATCTGGGTTGTTTTTCACTAGCTAGATCTGTGCTGTTTTTCACTAGCTAGATCTGTGCTGTTTTTCACTAGCTAGATCTGGGCCGTTTTCACCAGCTAGATCTGGGCTGTTTTTCACTAGCTAGATCTGGGCTCTTTTTCACTAGCTAGATCTGGGTTGTTTTTCACTAGCTAGATCTGGGCTGTTTTTCACTAGCTAGATCTGGGTTGTTTTTCACTAGCTAGATCTGGGCTATTTTTCACTAGCTAGATCTGGGTTGTTTTTCACTAGCTAGATCTGGGCCGTTTTCACCAGCTAGATCTGGGCTGTTTTTCACTAGCTAGATCTGGGCTGTTTTTCACTAGCTAGATCTGGGTTGTTTTTCACTAGCTAGATCTGGGTTGTTTTTCACTAGCTAGATCTGGGGTGTTTTTCACTAGCTAGATCTGGGTTGTTTTTCACTAGCTAGATCTGGGTTGTTTTTCACTAGCTAGATCTGGGCTGTTTTTCACTAGCTAGATCTGGGTTGTTTTTCACTAGCTAGATCTGTGCTGTTTTTCACTAGCTAGATCTGTGCTGTTTTTCACTAGCTAGATCTGGGCCGTTTTCACCAGCTAGATCTGGGCTGTTTTTCACTAGCTAGATCTGGGCTCTTTTTCACTAGCTAGATCTGGGTTGTTTTTCACTAGCTAGATCTGGGCTGTTTTTCACTAGCTAGATCTGGGTTGTTTTTCACTAGCTAGATCTGGGCTGTTTTTCACTAGCTAGATCTGGGTTGTTTTTCACTAGCTAGATCTGGGTTGTTTTTCACTAGCTAGATCTGGGCTGTTTTTCACTAGCTAGATCTGGGCTGTTTTTCACTAGCTAGATCTGGGTTGTTTTTCACTAGCTAGATCTGGGCTGTTTTTCACCAGCTAGATCTGGGCTGTTTTTCACTAGCTAGATCTGTGCTGTTTTTCACTAGCTAGATCTGGGTTGTTTTTCACTAGCTAGATCTGGGCTGTTTTTCACTAGCTAGATCTGGACCGTTTTTCACTAGCTAGATCTGGGCTGTTTTTCACAAGCTAGATCTGTGCTGTTTTTCACTAGCTAGATCTGGGTTGTTTTTCACTAGCTAGATCTGGGCTGTTTTTCACTAGCTAGATCTGGACCGTTTTTCACTAGCTAGATCTAGGTTGTTTTTCACAAGCTAGATCTGGGCTGTTTTTCACAAGCTAGATCTGGGCCGTTTTTCACTAGCTAGATCTGGGCTGTTTTTCACTAGCTAGATCTGGACCGTTTTTCACTAGCTAGATCTGGGCTGTTTTTCACAAGCTAGATCTGGGTTGTTTTTCACTAGCTAGATCTGGGCTGTTTTTTACTAGCTAGATCTGGGCTGTTTTTCACTAGCTAGATCTGGGTTGTTTTTCACTAGCTAGATCTGGGCTGTTTTTCACCAGCTAGATCTGGGCTGTTTTTCACTAGCTAGATCTGGGCTCTTTTTCACTAGCTAGATCTGGGTTGTTTTTCACTAGCTAGATCTGGGCTGTTTTTCACTAGCTAGATCTGGGTTGTTTTTCACTAGCTAGATCTGGGCTTTTTTTCACTAGCTAGATCTGGGTTGTTTTTCACTAGCTAGATCTGGGTTGTTTTTCACTAGCTAGATCTGGGCTGTTTTTCACTAGCTAGATCTGGGCTGTTTTTCACTAGCTAGATCTGGGTTGTTTTTCACTAGCTAGATCTGGGCTGTTTTTCACCAGCTAGATCTGGGCTGTTTTTCACTAGCTAGATCTGTGCTGTTTTTCACTAGCTAGATCTGGGTTGTTTTTCACTAGCTAGATCTGGGCTGTTTTTCACTAGCTAGATCTGGACCGTTTTTCACTAGCTAGATCTGGGTTGTTTTTCACTAGCTAGATCTGGGGTGTTTTTCACTAGCTAGATCTGGGTTGTTTTTCACTAGCTAGATCTGGGTTGTTTTTCACTAGCTAGATCTGGGCTGTTTTTCACTAGCTAGATCTGGGTTGTTTTTCACTAGCTAGATCTGTGCTGTTTTTCACTAGCTAGATCTGTGCTGTTTTTCACTAGCTAGATCTGGGCCGTTTTCACCAGCTAGATCTGGGCTGTTTTTCACTAGCTAGATCTGGGCTCTTTTTCACTAGCTAGATCTGGGTTGTTTTTCACTAGCTAGATCTGGGCTGTTTTTCACTAGCTAGATCTGGGTTGTTTTTCACTAGCTAGATCTGGGCTGTTTTTCACTAGCTAGATCTGGGTTGTTTTTCACTAGCTAGATCTGGGTTGTTTTTCACTAGCTAGATCTGGGCTGTTTTTCACCAGCTAGATCTGGGCTGTTTTTCACTAGCTAGATCTGGGTTGTTTTTCACTAGCTAGATCTGGGCTGTTTTTCACCAGCTAGATCTGGGCTGTTTTTCACTAGCTAGATCTGTGCTGTTTTTCACTAGCTAGATCTGGGTTGTTTTTCACTAGCTAGATCTGGGCTGTTTTTCACTAGCTAGATCTGGACCGTTTTTCACTAGCTAGATCTGGGCTGTTTTTCACAAGCTAGATCTGTGCTGTTTTTCACTAGCTAGATCTGGGTTGTTTTTCACTAGCTAGATCTGGGCTGTTTTTCACTAGCTAGATCTGGACCGTTTTTCACTAGCTAGATCTAGGTTGTTTTTCACAAGCTAGATCTGGGCTGTTTTTCACAAGCTAGATCTGGGCCGTTTTTCACTAGCTAGATCTGGGCTGTTTTTCACTAGCTAGATCTGGACCGTTTTTCACTAGCTAGATCTGGGCTGTTTTTCACAAGCTAGATCTGTGCTGTTTTTCACAAGCTAGATCTGGGCCGTTTTTCACTAGCTAGATCTGGCCCGTTTTCACTAGCTAGATCTGGGCTGTATTTCACTAGCTAGATCTGGGCTGTATTTCACTAGCTAGATCTGGGCTGTATTTCACTAGCTAGATCTGGGCTGTTTTTTCATGACGCATAATTGCTCTTTCTTGACAGCAGAAAAACTACTCCGGAAACAAACAGTCTTGTTTCTTGACTACAACAAGTTGAAGTAAAGGTGGCTATGAGACTTGTGGTTAAGAGATTACACATTTAGGTGTATAGCATTGCTTGACTTGTGTAAGAGTAGTTCTCACCCACTGTTGGAACTTGTCCAATAGCACTGCAGTTTACTGGTGGAAGTTGGAGCCCGTCCAATGGCAAGTCAGTTTATCTGGAACGATTTGTGCCAGTGTATCCCGGTTCGACAAGCGTTTCCTCTCCCACAGATACCCTGTCAATGAGTGCCCAAGGTGTTTCAGTTAACTTGAAGCCAGGAGGGTTGAGATAAGGGCTAGATTACAGTGGCGCTATCTCCCAGGGAGGCCAGAGCAGGGGAAGATATACAAGAAAGTGTGCGCCAGCAATTACCGTAAGGCACAGTCAGAAAGGTGAAGGCCAGGAAAAGTTGGCTCCTGAGTCAAAGTATTCTAGAGCTCTAGCTGTGTGATAGGTTTTACTGCCCTCCTGTCTGATCTGGTGAAATCATAGCTGCCATTTGCCAAGGCAGTAAGTAATGTCTTCATTATGCATGTCACCATTCATCTTTGTTTGCAGAGGGTGATCTTGTGGTTACTATATAGTGTTGTGTGGCTGAGGTGCCTATGACATTAGTTGATTTCTCATGATCATTGTGAATGGGAATCTGTTCAAAGTCTAATTTGACTCGATTATTGACTCGATTATGCATACATTATACGGAGAAAACATGTATGAAATATATGAAATGTATGCATTCGCTACTGTAAGTCGCTCTGGATAAGAGCATCTGCTAAATGATTAAAATGTAAAAATGTAAAAAATGATAACAATAAAGCAGCTCTGCTTTCTCACAATATTAACCTGTGTGTGTGTGCTGACTATAGGCTGTATTTCTGAGGATGTCCTAATATGGACACCGTAAACATTCTCAGTATGAAACATTGTCAATATTTCTACATGTGTATAGTTTGATTCGGCCATGTGTTAGAGATGTCAGATCTACATTAGGCCTACATTTCTCCAAGTCTCAGCCGGCTCTTTGGTACAGGCATTAGACTTAACATGGCCCGCACAGTTGTGAAGAGGGCACGGCAGTGCCTTTTCCCCCTTTGGGAGGCTGAAAAGATTTGGCATACAGCCCAGATGGGCCTTCAGATCCTCAAAAAGTTTTACAGCCGCACTATCGAGAGCATCTTGACTGGCAGCATCACCGTTTGGTATGGCAAATGCACAACCCTGGACCGCAAAGCACTACAAAGGGTGATGCAGACAGCCCAGTGCATCACTAGGGCCGAGCTCCCTGCCATCCAGGACCTTTAAATCAGGCGGTGTCAGAGGAAGGCCCGAAAAATTGCCCAAGACTCCAGCCACACAAGCCATAGATTGTTCACTCTGCAACAGTCCGGCAAACGGTACCCAAGCATCAGCTCTCCAATCAACAGGCTCCGAGACAGCTTATACCCTCAAGCCTTGCACTGATCCTACATATACACCATTTACACACTCACTCACACACACACACTACGCTGTTACACCAACACAAAACCCTAACTCATTTACAAGCACTACATCTACGCGCACACATACCGACAACACAAACGCAGTCATACACTCACACACACACTTGTTGCAACTCCGTTCTTTATTTTACTCTTATTATTATCTATCCTGATGCCTAGTCACTTTATACTGCCTTCATGTACATATCTACCTCAAATACCTTATTATTATCTATCCTGATGCCTAGTCACTTTATACTGCCTTCGTGTACATATCTACCTCAAATACCTTATTATTATCTATCCTGATGCCTAGTCACTTTACCCTGCCTTCATGTACACATCTACCTCAAATACCTTATTATTATCTATCCTGATGCCTAGTCACTTTACCCTGCCTCCATGTACACATCTACCTCAAATACCTTATTATTATCTATCCTGATGCCTAGTCACTTTACCCTGCCTTCATGTACACATCTACCTCAAATACCTTATTATTATCTATCCTGATGCCTAGTCACTTTACCCTGCCTCCATGTACACATCTACCTCAAATACCTTATTATTATCTATCCTGATGCCTAGTCACTTTAACCTGCCTTCATGTACATATCTACCTCAAATACCTTGTACCTCTGCACATTGATCTAGTACTGGTACTCCCTGTATATACTGTAGCTCCACATTGATCAGGAACTGGCACTCACTGCATATTACTACACATCGATCTGGTACTGGTACTCCCTGTATATAGCTCCACATTGATCTGGTACTGGTACTCCCTGTATATAGCTCCACATTGATCTGGTACTGGTAGTCCCTGTATATAGCTCCACATTGATCTGGTACTTGTTCTCCCTGTATATAGCTCCACATTGATCAGGTACTGGTACTCCCTGTATATAGCTCCACACTGATCTGATACTGGTACTCCCTGTATATAGCTCCACATTGATCAGGTACTGGTACTCCCTGTATATAGCTACACACTGATCTGGTACTGGTACTCCCTGTATATAGCTCCACATTGACCTGGTACTCCCTGTATATAGCTCCACATAGATCTGGTACTGGTAGTCCCTGTATATAGCTCCACATTGATCTGGTACTTGTTCTCCCTGTATATAGCTCCACAATGATCTGGTAGTCCCTGTATATAGCTCCACATTGATCTGGTACTGGTAGTCCCTGTATATAGCTCCACATTGATCTGGTACTGGTAGTCCCTGTATATAGCTCCACATTGATCTGGTACTTGTTCTCCCTGTATATAGCTCCACATTGATCTGGTACTGGTACTCCCTGTATATAGCCCCACAGTGATCTGGTACTGGTAGTCCCTGTATATAGCTCCACATTGATCTGGTACTGGTAGTCCCTGTATATAGCTCCACATTGATCTGGTACTGGTTCTCCCTGTATATAGCTCCACATTACATTTACATTTCAGTCATTTAGCAGACGCTCTTATCCAGAGCGACTTACAGTAGTGAATGCATACAATTCATACATTTTCTTTTGTAATGGCCCCCCATGGGAATTGAACCCACAACCCTGGTGTTGCAAACACCATGCTCTACCAACTGAGCCACACGGGTTCTCCCTGTATATAGCTCCACATTGATCTGATACTGGTTCTCCCTGTATTTAGCTCCACATTGATCTGGTACTGGTACTCCCTGTATATAGTTCCACATTGATCTGGTACTGGTACTCCCTGTATAAAGCTACACATTGATCTGATACTGGTACTCCCTGTATATAGCTCCACATTGATCTGGTACTGGTACTCCCTGTATATAGTTCCACATTGATCTGGTACTGGTACTCCCTGTATATAGCTACACATTGATCTGATACTGGTACTCCCTGTATATAGCTCCACATTGATCTGATACTGGTACTCCCTGTATATAGCTCCACATTGATCTGATACTGGTTCTCCCTGTATATAGTTCCACATTGATCTGGTACTGGTACTCCCTGTATATAGCTCCACATTGATCTGGTACTGGTACTCCCTGTATATAGCTCCACATTGATCTGATACTGGTACTCCCTGTATATAGCTCCACATTGATCTGGTACTGGTACTCCCTGTATATAGCTCCACATTGATCTGGTACTGGTAGTCCCTGTATATAGCTCCAAATTGATCTGGTACTGGTAGTCCCTGTATATAGCTCCACATTGATCTGGTACTGGTACTCCCTGTATATAGCTCCACATTGATCTGATACTGGTACTCCCTGTATATAGCTCCACATTGATCTGGTACTGGTACTCCCTGTATATAGTTCCACATTTATCTGGTACTGGTTCTCCCTGTATATAGCTCCACATTGATCTGATACTGGTACTCCCTGTATATAGCTCCACATTGATCTGGTACTGGTACTCCCTGTATATAGCTCCACATTGATCTGGTACTGGTACTCCCTGTATATAGCTCCACATTGATCTGGTACTGGTACTCCCTGTATATAGCTCCACATTGATCTGGTACTGGTACTCCCTGTATATAGCTCCACATTGATCTGGTACTGGTACTCCCTGTATATAGCTCCACATTGATCTGGTACTGGTACTCCCTGTATATAGCTCCACATTGATCTGGTACTGGTACTCCCTGTATATAGCTCCACATTGATCTGGTACTGGTACTCCCTGTGTATAGCTCCACATTGATCTGGTACTGGTACTCCCTGTATATAGCTCCACATTGATCTGGTACTGGTACTCCCTGTATATAGCTCCACATTGATCTGGTACTGGTACTCCCTGTATATAGCTCCACATTGATCTGGTACTGGTACTCCCTGTATATAGCTCCACATTGATCTGGTACTGCTACTCCCTGTATATAGCTCCAGTCTTGGGTATTTAAATGTATTCCTCTGTATTCCTCTAGTCCTCTAGTTACTATTTCATTTGTATTATTATTTTTTAACTCTGCATTGTTGGGAGGGTTTGTAACTGTAAAGTCTACACCTGTTGTATTCGGCGCATGTGTTAAATAAAAGGTAGGCCATGTGAGAAATTACCTTTTATTTCATTTAATTTACCTTTCTCCAAGTCTCAACCAGCTCTTTGGTCCAGACATTTTGGCCTACCGTACCTTTCTCCAAGTCTCAACCAACTCTTTGGTCCAGACATTTTGGCCTACCGTACCTTTCTCCAAGTCTCAACCAACTCTTTGGTCCAGACATTAGTGGTGAGATGGCAGGGAGGTGCGAGAAAGCAAGAGGGACAACCTCTGCCCTGGCCATCCTTCTGATAAGTCCTGTTTAAACTTCCTCTCAGGAAAATATCAACAGCGTCTCGTGCGCCCAAAACTCTCTGATCTGGTAAAAGACGGAACACTGACAGCTCCCTGAGGTACACTGTAACTGCCATTTGGGTTGTCAAACACACACACACCTGCATGCACACACACACACACACACACACACACACACACACACACACACACACACTCACACACACACACACACACACACACAGTACCACACACGCACACTCACAGCTCTAAGGGTTGTGCGATTGAATAATGACAAAGTAGTCACACCTCTGGTAAAGCAAACAAGTGGAAGCAGGCGGAAGAAAAGTTCAAGTGGAGCAATATAGCATCCTTGCACCCTGCCATGCCTTGGGCAGCTGGCACTAGTGGAGGAATGTCCCAGACAGGTGTGATGTCAAGGTTCTTGCTGGTCCAGAACCTTCTTTCCCTCCCCGACCTCTTCCGCATCATCTATCACTGTAGGAATTCCTCTCATTCTTCACGGGTCTCGGACCAGGTACCTCAAACAAACCTTTGGCCTCTTCTTCCTCGGTTCTGGCCACACAGCTAGACACCCTTCTCAGTCAGCTCTTTCATGAGGTCCCCTGTGACCTAGCTAGACTGCCCAGTCATGACTACCAGGATGGTTTGAATCCTAGAAGGAGACTGAATAGAACAGACTTTCTCATTCAAGTCAATGTGCTGTGATGAAATTGTATTTATATGATTCAAACCACCCTGGGAACCATGACTGAGGGCTTTGTCCATTCTAGTAATGATATTTATAAGGTTTGGATGCTGGGATCCACTAGTGGGAGGGGGCTAGGTGCAGATGTCTCAGACAGCTCATGGATATACAGTATGAATGTGTTCTTTTTCTGACCATGTGACCTGACTAGGAAAATCCAGGATCAAGTGTTCTTCCGGTCACATGGTCCGGGTACATGGAGAACGGCTTAGGGGTTTGAACATGTGTCTCCTATGTGCCACAAAACTGTATTAACCCACTAGGCTAAAATCTAGCTGCTGTGGAAAAGGGGGAACTCTACTAATGAGTTTCACACTAAAACACATCCAACTACAGTACACACTAAAACACATCCAACTACAGTACACACTAAAACACATCCAACTACAGTACACACTAAAACACATCCAACTACAGTACACACTAAAACACATCCAACTACAGTACACACACATGCACGGACACACAAACAAACCCACCTTCAAAAAGGGAGCGCTGGTCAGCTCAAACATTTACAGTGGAATCCGCGAGAGTGAGGAGGGGTGGAAGACATGATTTAGCAGTTTACTCCTAGTGTTTACCCCACATTTTTTAACACTGTGGCTCGAAGTCAAGCTGAGAAGTTTCCCAAGGCCTACTGGTATCTACAGGCTGGAGGCCCATCCATGAACACCACAGTCTGGGCCTGGCCCAGGGGCTATCTCCACCCCCCTGGTCCCACCACCATGAGCTGTCTGCAGGGCATCATAGTCTGGGCCTGGCCCAGGGGCTACCTCCACCCCCCTGGTCCCACCACCATGAGCTGTCTGCAGGGCATCATAGTCTGGGCCTGGCCCAGGGGCTACCTCCACCCCCCTGGTCCCACCACCATGAGCTGTCTGCAGGGCATCACAGTCTGGGCCTGGCCCAGGGGCTATCTCCACCCTCCTGGTTCCACCACCACAGTCTGGGCCTGGCCCAGGGGCTATCTCCACCCCCCTGGTCCCACCACCATGGGCTGTCAGTGGGGCACAACACTGCCAACCCAGCCAGAGGAAAGGAGAGGAGGACACTCCCAGTTCTGTCCCCCTTTCTCCTACTTCTGTGGGTCTCCCCTCTGAGCCTAGTTCTTCGATAGGTTTCTTCCTTCTAGCTGGGTACTGTAAATCACTTTGTCTTAATTGATGTTAAAAAGTGATTTATAAATACATTTGATTGATTGATGGATTGATTGACAGGAGTACAGAGGGTGGATTACTAACCTGTTCTCATGCTGGATGTATAAGGTTCTGTATTTATTTTCTTAGTCAACCTTGTGTTCTGTTTCTTTGTGTTCTTGTGTTCTTGAACGTAGACCTGTTTCTTTGTATTCTTGAACGTAGCCCTGTTTCTTTGTGTTCTTGAACGTAGCCCTGTCTTTCATTTTTGTTCATTGATTTCACCTGTGTTAGTTACTCACCTGGTCTCATCAGCTCCTAATTTAGTTCAGTTCATTGTGTTCGTTTTGACTCTACTAAGCCGTTTTCGAGCTCGTTTGTGAGAACCAGTTATAGCCTTCAGTCCTAGTTTTGATTCACCTGCCTGTTTGCCTACCTGTGTATGACTGTTGTCTGCCTGTGACCACGATTCCTGCCTTCTGCGAAATAAACACCTGCCGCGCTCTGTGCGGAATCTACACCTTTTTCTCCCTGAGTATTCATTACAGGATGTACTAGACCAACTCTACTATCATTGTTATACTAAACACAGACCATAGTGAATTATACCTCATTCAAATACATTCCTCTCTCTTGACATTCTGTGAGGATGTCATCACAGACCCATATAGTTCTTGACATTCTGTGAGGATGTCATCACAGAGCCATATAGTTCTTGACATTCTGTGAGGATGTCATCACAGAGCCATATAGTTCTTGACATTCTGTGAGGATGTCATCACAGAGCCATATAGTTCTTGACATTCTGTGAGGATGTCATCACAGAGCCATATAGTTCTTGACATTCTGTGAGGATGTCATCACAGAGCCATATAGTTCTTGACATTCTGTGAGGATGTCATCACAGAGCCATATAGTTATTTTCATTCTGTGAGGATGTCATCACAGAGCCATATAGTTCTTGACATTCTGTGAGGATGTCATCGCAGAGCCATATAGTTATTTTCATTCTGTGAGGATGTCATCACAGACCCATATAGTTCTTGACATTCTGTGAGGATGTCATCACAGAGCCATATAGTTCTTGACATTCTGTGAAGAACATGTACTGTATACACTGATCCATTTATTAAGCAGAGGAGTATAATTCCAAATGCCTTCCACTTACTGTAGTAATATCCTGGACATGCATTCTGCACAAACCACAGTATCACATCTCAACAGATGAACAAACCTCTCGACAAACAGTGAGGTGTAATGGCTTAAGCCTGCAGTTATTAGAGTCGTATTACCTTGATGAGCTCTGAAATCAGGATAATTATACCTTTTCCAACTGGTGATGAAGCAAAAACAACCTAACCCCCAACTTATCTAATTCTCTCCTTATCCCCACCATGTATTTTGGGGGTATAGTGTTTCTGTGGCTTAAGTCATCCAGCTTGAGTTGACAGACAGAGAGCCTACTTGCTTGGCCGGCACCACTTCCAGTCAGCCAATGAGAGCATTGTAATTACAGGTATGGCTGTCAGGCCAATCAGGGTTGATTTGAATGAAAATGCCAGGTCGTGATCCCTGGGGGTTACCTAGCAACACAGGTGAAGATGTATCCTGGCACACTGCCCTTTTTTTGGACCATATATTGCTGAAGCGAAACCTTCAGAATTTCAATGAGCACTTTAATTGAGTCTGTTTCTATGTACGTTGTTCTTAGCTGTGGATCCAGCAAAATACTGTTCACACAGACAGTAGACCACAGAGGTTTATTGTAAGGCCATTATTTGGTTGTAATCCAGGAATATGTAAGCAATAGAAACACTGTATATGAAACCTAAACATTACTCCACTGGTTTCTCTCTCACCTTGTAACGTCCTGCATGTTTTTGATTGAATACAACAAAAGCCATACCATAAGGAGAGTTGGGAGAAAGACATCTGCACTATATTAGGTGTCAAACTTTAAGTAGCCCAACAAAGCACGTGCCAACACATTATGCTGAAAATGACATTTCCACAACTTTCCCAAACATTCACTGCTCATCATTCCACACACTATTACACACACTACACACACTACACACACTACACAAATATCAAAAAGTAAAAACAGTATTAGAATTGTGTAATGATACATTGTTATTATCATTATTGTTATTATTATTACTATTATTATTATCATCATTATTACTAACATTATTTTTTAAACATCATTACCATCATTGCCACTGCTGTATTTTAGTTTTGATGTCACTGAATAATGTATAACAGCACAGTACATCGAAAAAATAACATTCTATTTCAACCTTAAAAAATGTGTATGTGGAACTTTATATTCGGATTAGGTTTCTAAAATGAAATACCCGGATTAGTGACTGAACCTTCTCTACAAAGCGCCCATTGTCGCAGACCAAACCAGTTCTGGCGCTCGCCCAACAAGGTTGACCTTCCTGCTGGTGACACATTTGTTTCGTTTCAATCAGACAGTGTTATTTATTTGGGTGGGACCTACTCTTGTGCTTTTCATGTCAATCAAATGTTATAATACAGTAGTTTGAAATGTGAAGCAACTCATGCATTGATTATTTAACTTGTGTTATTGATTATTTAACTTGTGTTATTGATCATTTAACTTGTGTTATTGATCATTTAACTTGTGTTATTGATTATTTAACTTGTGTTATTGATTATTTAACTCGTGTTATTGATCATTTAACTTGTGTTATTGATTATTTAACTTGTGTTATTGATTATTTAACTTGTGTTGTTATTGATTATTTAACTTGTGTTATTGATTATTTAACTTGTGTTATTGATTATTTAACTTGTGTTATTGATCATTTAACTTGTGTTATTGATTATTTAACTTGTATTATTGATTATTTAACTTGTGTTATTGATTATTTAACTTGTGTTATTGATCATTTAACTTGTGTTATTGATTATTTAACTTGTGTTATTGATTATTTAACTTGTATTATTGATTATTTAACTTGTGTTATTGATCATTTAACTTGTGTTATTGATTATTTAACTTGTGTTATTGATTATTTAACTTGTGTTATTGATTATTTAACTTGTGTTATTGATTATTTAACTTGTGTTATTGATCATTTAACTTGTGTTATTGATCATTTAACTTGTATTATTGATTATTTAACTTGTGTTATTGATCATTTAACTTGTGTTATTGATTATTTAACTTGTGTTATTGATTATTTAACTTGTATTATTGATCATTTAACTTGTGTTATTGATTATTTAACTTGTGTTATTGATTATTTAACTTGTGTTATTGATTATTTAACTTGTGTTATTGATCATTTAACTTGTGTTATTGATTATTTAACTTGTATTATTGATTATTTAACTTGTATTATTGATTATTTAACTTGTGTTATTGATCATTTAACTTGTGTTATTGATTATTTAACTTGTATTATTGATCATTTAACTTGTATTATTGATTATTTAACTTGTATTATTGATTATTTAACTTGTGTTATTGATCATTTAACTTGTGTTATTGATTATTTAACTTGTGTTATTGATTATTTAACTTGTGTTATTGATTATTTAACTTGTATTATTGATTATTTAACTTGTGTTATTATTGATGCTGTTGTTGTTGTAATTAGTATTACCATATAATAAGGATCACGACCTAAATATATTTTGAATAATTTGAGAAATCAACATCAGTGAAATCGAATGTATTGACGAGTAGTCTTGAAAACAACATTTAACATGAGCAAATAATGGAGCAGCGAGAAAGAGAGCGAGAGCAGAGAGAGAGAGATAAATCACCTTAAATTGACACATTTAAATTGAGAGGGAAAGCGCGAAAGAGCGAGAGAGAAAGATAGAGAGAGAAAGAGAGATAGAGAAGAGAGAGAGAGAGAAAGAAAGAGAGATCGAGAAGAGAGGGGGGGATATCACGTTGATAAACACTATTAGCTGTAGGGCCTATCAGAAAACATGTATTTTTCAATAACACTATATTAGGCCATATAGATACAGTGTCATTTGAACAATTAGTTAAAAAATAATTTACCCATTATACAATATGTGCAGACGGAGAGAGTGAATTTAGAAGTATCTCTCATTGCGGTTGCTATGTAGCTCTTACTTATGGAACTATAGGTCTATATACCCACAATTACATCCATGGTGAGGGCGATCATAATGTTTACTATGATTCTAAAGTATTTCCAACATTATTTTATGAAGATGATCATTCATTTCTAATCATCTATAGGTTTATTCACCGCTGACATTATGGGGACGTCACAGCCCTTCAGTGGAGTTTCTGGACTGTTGTCTCCCCCTATTGGTCAGAATAGACGGTGCTGCTGTGCAGTGGCACGGAGAGCAGAGTCGGTGTTGTGTAACAATCCACATCAAATTACAGAAAGCATTCAGCAGGAGATACCACAAACAGAAGACAGCAACTATGGGTTTTACTGAATTAGATTAAGCAGATACTTTATTTTTATGTAGGTTAATAGGCCTGGCCAATTTACATCAGTATAACACTTTCTTTGGCTGAATATTTCAGATGCCAAATCATGTTCAGTAACTGTACTTCTTCATATGAAAATAGCTAGTCTAGTATCCATTTCAAAATGAAACTCTACATCCTCGTAGATGTATTATCAGAATGAAAGTACAAGTGCTACAATAAATGAAAACAAACAATAAAGTAAAAAAATGCACTTGAATAAGCCAAGAGAGTTGGTCATGTTTTTATGTTTAATACTTTAATGGAAAGATGGACACATGACAAACTGGTGGTTATACCAGACAATACATATTTGAACTTGTGTATATTTCGTTTTTTGAGTAAAATATACCAGTAATGAACACAAACAAGTATCTAGGCAATATGATTACATGCTTATAATAAATGAATAAATTATGAATTATTGAATCAATGTACATTTTTCGACAAAGTTAAAAGAATTTAACAAATGAACATATTTTATTTGATGTTATTTAAATTCCTCTTTCTGTTGTTGACTGAAGATTTGGGGGAGCGCAGAGTCAAATTTCATCTCCGCCTCCTAAAAACGTCTCCGCCTCCTAAAAATCGCTTCCTCCCTGACTTGGACCAGTCTATAAATACAGGCTTCACACTGAAAGTGTATTCATAATTCTCTCAATGATCTTGGAAGTTTGACGCGAACATTAAATTGCGCCTTTAAGTCAGAAATTGTTTTATTTCCAAGAGAAATATACATTCGAGTGCATTTGCAGCGTGCCTATTCCATCGGGTCGCAAGAAAACGCGTTTTGAATAGACGACTTTTGGAAGGACTTCACATTAACATTCTGACAGTTTGCAGGAGTGCAGCTTTGTCAACCAATTTGCGCACCGAACTCAGTGACATTCATTGCAGCCCGTGGGCACAGAAGCAGTTGGATTCTAAAGTCTTGAAAGGAAGGACATTTTCCCTCTAAGAGGAATTCATTGCATTAGCTTAGCGGTCATTTTTCCCGCATGAATCTACTCGACCCCTTCCTGAAGATGACCGACGAACAGGAGAAGTGTTTCTCTGACGCTCCAAGCCCCAGCATGTCTGACGATTCGGTCGGCTCGCCGTGCCCGTCCGGCTCCGGTTCCGACACCGAGAATACCAGGCCGTCCGATAACCATCTCTTACTGGGTCCAGACGGCGTGCTCGGCGAGTTCAAGAAGGCTGACCAAGACAAGTTCCCAGTATGTATCAGAGATGCGGTGTCTCAGGTGCTGAAGGGTTACGACTGGACCTTGGTGCCTATGCCCGTCCGAGTGAACGGCTCCAGCAAAAACAAGCCCCATGTCAAGAGACCCATGAACGCTTTCATGGTGTGGGCTCAAGCCGCCCGGAGGAAACTGGCGGACCAGTACCCACATCTCCACAATGCAGAACTCAGCAAAACCCTCGGGAAACTCTGGAGGTAGGTTACAACTCCTTATCATCACGTTTCCCCGCCGTTGAGGAGACTTTCATTTCATCAACTAATATTGTGCTATTCACAAATAGCTTCTTAGATAAAACTTGAATTAATAGCAGTGTGAATCAATTATTTGGAAAGATGTCTGGTGTATAGCTACATTTGCAATTCAATAGTGTAAACTATGTGGATAATTTCGATTCGAATTTGTAGTTTTCAAATATTGGGCTATAATAATAACATCTTAATAATAATAATAATAATAATAATAATAATAATTATAATACTTGTTTCAACACTTCGAAAACGTGTAATGTAATAGGATACTTGTTTCCAGATTACTCAACGAAGGCGAGAAGCGTCCGTTCGTAGAGGAGGCTGAACGCTTGAGGGTGCAGCACAAGAAAGATCACCCCGACTACAAGTACCAGCCCAGAAGGAGAAAATCCGTGAAGAACGGGCAGAGCGAGCCAGAGGACGGCGAGCAAACCCACATCTCTTCCGGTGACATCTTTAAAGCTCTCCAGCAAGCCGACTCACCCGCGTCCAGCATGGGCGAAGTGCATTCTCCCGGTGAACATTCAGGTAACAACAATTCATTCGAACAATTCATTATATTGTCCTTCTAGATAATACCAGTTTTACTCAAACTTGCTTTTGGTCGATATAATCATGTTATAATATAATCATGTTGATAAAGTTGAATGGGAATAACTATTAAGCCGGTGAAATAAAAAAGTGATATATATATATATATATATATTCCTTTACATTGTAAATGCCTCTGCTATCCTATTCAAAACGTGAATATCAGTTCCTATTGGGCCCTCATGAACTGACACACCTGTCAATGATTTGTGGTTTTTACAAGCCATCATGCAAATCTACCACCTGTCTTTACTCTGCCCACTTATCTCTTCTTCTTTAAAGCACATTAGATAATGACACCATTCCCTTCATGGCGGGAAACTCCGAAATCTTATCTGCACTTTCTTAATTTCCAAGCATATCTTTATTAGCTCCCTGGTTGCGTCACTTGTGTCAATAATATCATGATGGTGTGCAGTGAGATTAACTCTTTCTTTTTCGACCAGCAGGCCAGTCCCAGGGCCCACCTACACCACCGACCACCCCCAAAACAGACCTGGCTGCGGTCAAGGCCGACCTGAAGCGTGAGGGCCGCCCCCTGCAAGAGGGCACAGGCCGCCAGCTCAACATCGACTTCCGGGACGTGGATATCGGCCAGCTGAGCAGCGACGTCATCTCCAACATCGAGGCCTTCGATGTCAATGAGTTCGACCAGTACCTGCCACCCCACGGGCACCCCGGCATGCCTGGCGTCAACGGCGCCCAGACGGGCTACACGAGCAGCTACCGCGGCATCGGCGCCAGCTCCATTGGCCAGGTGGGTGCTGCAGGACATGGCTGGATGTCCAAGCAGCAGCAGCAGCACTCCATCTCCACCCTGAGTGGAGGTGGAGGTATTGGGGGAGAGCAAGGCCAGAGCCAAGGGAGAACCACTCAGATAAAGACGGAGCAGCTGAGCCCCAGCCACTACAGTGAGCAGCAGGGCTCCCCTCCCCAGCATGTCACCTATGGTTCATTCAACCTGCAGCACTACAGCGCTTCATCCTACCCCTCCATTACCCGCGCCCAGTATGACTATTCTGATCACCAGGGCGGCGCCAACTCTTATTATAGCCATGCAGGTGCCCAAGGCTCAGGGCTCTATTCCTTCAGCAGCTATATGAGCCCAAGCCAGAGACCCATGTATACCCCCATCGCCGACCCCACCGGAGTGCCCTCGGTGCCCACCCAGACCCACAGTCCACAGCACTGGGAGCAGCAGCCTGTCTACACCCAGCTCTCCAGGCCCTGAGAGGCCAGAGGTTAGAGGTCAGCCCCTTAGTCCTTAGCCCTGACTGTCCCATAAGAACCCATCTCCTACCAGAGACTTATCTCCCAGAATCATCGGGGGCCCACAGGCCTCTACGCCAACACACCCTCCACCGCCAATAGAAAAACATTCAAGAACTTTTTCAAAGTAATTAACATTTATTATCTTCGGAAAAACGGCTCACGACAGTGCCTTTTTTAACGCTCGGAGTTGTGATTATATTTTTATAGGTATAATGTTAAAAGAAACTCAGCTTTGAAAAGAGGAATCCTCCGTGAGGATATATTTGTTATAAATATTTTAGTATGTACTGTGTATGTGTTCTGAACTGTCTTTTGGTACTATATCTTTTGGGGGATTTATACGTTTAATGAGGAAGAGATGCTTTCGGTGAACAACGTCCTCCGCAGCCTTACTTCTCGCTCATGTATTTTTGTACAGGAACAGGAAGTCAAAAGAAAATAGTCCCCCTACTCACTGCCTGTCCTCTTTTAATACATTCTGCTTTGATTCTCATGTACATATCTTATTGTAATTGTTTACGAGATCTTATAAGAACTGAGCAAAGTTGGTGTTTAAATAGTTTATTGCCGTGACTTATTATGTGACCATGTCATCAGTGAATTAGACAAATTATTGCTATTTTCTTGTCGCTGCGTTAGCAATTAGCACATCAGCCCAAGTTATTGTGTTGAATGCTAATAGCATTAGAAAGTGCCATATAGTTACACCAGGGGCCTTACTGACTGTGTTGGTAGATGTGACTGAGATGCTTTTTATTGCCTTCATGCCATTGGTGCCTGTTGACGCGCAGTAGAGACTCTTTACATTAGCGACGCTAGCGCCACAGTGTAGCCTAGAAACCACAGCTGAGTTCTTACTTCCTGTCTATGGAGAGTTACAGGAAGTGGCCTTTGACCCCCAGCAGTCTCCCTTCCAGTTGTGTCGTTCCTCTGGCCTCTTATTCCTTCCAGTCTTAACATCTAATTTATTCATTAGCAATTAATTTTATTTGAAAAGTAATAACTATTTTGCATTTTATTCCTTTTTAATTCAGCAGCGACTAATTGAGATGAGAAAATATTAACTTTTCCGCAGAGGGGTTAGCTGTTTCGATGTGGTACAAATTCTTCTAAGCATCTTTGTTTATTTATAATTTGTAAATGTTTTCAGTTGAAATAGTTATTTTGATGATCTAGTTGTGTACAGATTACTTCTGATTGTGATCAAACTTGATCTGAAATATCGAAAAAAGAAAACTGGAAGTTATTTTATTCATTCTAAGAAATATCGATATCATGGTTATTGGAGCTGTGGCTGCAGTGTGAAGATGTCTTTCTATAGAATCACCAGCATACTTTTTTGTTTTTGAAAAAAGTTGTTCTTTATTCTCTATTCCATATCTTAGTTCTCATGTTGGCATCTTTGTAATTCAACTGAATTCTTGTTTTCCTAGGTAAAACATGCCATTGTCTTAAAAGAAGCTTATCTTTTGTATTATATTGTTTGCAATAAAAGAAAACATATTGAAAATAAACTCCATGGTTCTGTTTCATATATTCAGAGAATGTTATTCTATATTCAGTATGTACACGCACACTAGCAAGGGGGCGAACAGTTTTATCGGCTACATTTCTGGAAGTCTCTATCATGTCAACTTAGGAGCAGTGGGGTTCCTTTATACCCATAATGCAATGCTTTGTAAGGGAAGTAGGACCCACGCTGAGAGAAAACAGTAAGATGGAGAAGTCATCTAATGACTTAGAATCACATTAAAAAGGAGGTCAGAACCACTGCAGAACCACGGTAGTTTATCAAACAGGAGAAAACATAAGCAAAACATAACACAATAGTAACATTGTACAACATTGAATCCATGTAAATAGACTAGCCAGTTGCTATGCTATAACCTGTGAACTACATAGATAATACCACTAGAACCAGAATAGGCCTGCGTGTGTAACTTCTCAAGCCCAACATTTGACATTCATTTGTCATGTAAAATACCCTGATGAAGGAATGTCCAAAAGGTTTTAACAAACTATTAACTTTAACCCTTGCCATAATCCTAACCTTAACCCTTACCTTAACCATAAACCTAACCATAACCCTAACCTTTATTTTAAACATTTCCCTAACCGTAACCTTAACAAGCAGTTGCTTATCAACAGATAGTTTGTTGATAGTATGAGCATCTACAGATGGACCATCCAAATAAAGTGTTACTGCAAATTATTTTCAAAGGAAACTTCCGTTGTCCTCCCTAGAGTTCCTGAATATGTTTACATTGTCAGCTTGCTCCACTCTTTATGTTGGTGAGCCAGGGGGCTACTAGCTTCCTTTCATCCTGTCCTGCAGGCTTCCCATACCATGAGGTCACCGGGCCATCAGTACTACGGCCTATTGGGATGATGTATGTCCACACCCCTTCCCCGAACATGTATACCCCACTGCTTAGAGAAACAAACTGCACATAAAATTCTGTTTATTCATTACCAGCCATACCATAATGGCACCCTCTATAAATCAATGACAATGTAAACACAATCAGTGGCTAGGTTGGGGAACTTCATGTTGAGAGAATGTTGCTTTCATGTTGAAAGTTAGAGGTAGGGTCTCGGATGACATCTCTGTCCTCACGTCAAGTGGACTGGATCCATCTCTCTACCACCAACCCACCACTACCTCACTACCTCACTGACTGGCTGTACAGACTGGACTGATAGCACTCACCCCCTATTTCATAATACACTATAATGTATACTGAGATCTGAGGACTCACTGGCTGATTGCCCAAAGCCTGGTCTCGTAGTGTGTTGTGGCCAACTCTTTTATCATTATCATGCCTTGCAAGTTGGCATGGAACCAGTAATATGCACCACCTTAGTGTGGGATGAATGAATACTATACTGACCCTGTATAGGGAACTTCAACTGTGCATCATAGGTTAGAATAGAGAAGTGCCCAAATGTAAAATATAATACACCAATGACATCAGACAAAAACAGGGAAATTAAACAGTGCCGTACAAGATACCCAACTCACCAGGGCCGGCTCAAACAAACCAATCAATCAAATGTATTTATAAAGCCCTTTTTTCATCAGCCGATGTTACAAAGTGCTGAACAGACCACACTGAACTTGACCTTTAAAGGTGTGTCAGAATCCCAGCCCATGTCTGGTGTCTGCAGTGTGGTAATGTAGTAACCAGTAGTGTCTGAGCCTGGGATGGTGGTCTGCCTGACCACCAGCCTGGTTATGTAGAACTGTTTTTGGTTAACGGGGAGGTTGACAGTTTCCCCTCTTTCCCTCTTCCCCACAGCAGGAGGCAGCAGACTGTGTAAGATCCGGACCCCCTCGTGCCAAGACCCCCAGAGATCCCCTGAGACACATCCATCACTGCCTCTCTGCAGTGGCCCAGACCAGGAGCAGGGCAACGGGGTAAGGGGCATGGGGCTGAGGGGGGTGTGGGGCTGAGGGGGGTGTGGGGCTGAGGGGGGCATGGGGCTGAGGGGGGTGTGGGGCTGAGGGGGGTGTGGGGCTGAGGGGGGCATGGGGCTGAGGGGGGTGTGGGGCTGAGGGGGCTGAGGGGGGCATGGGGCTGAGGGGGGCAGGGGGCTGAGGGGGGCAGGGGGCTGAGGGAGGCAGGGGGCTGAGGGGGGTGTGGGGCTGAGGGGGGCATGGGGCTGAGGGGGGCAGGGGGCAGGGATTAGGAGAGAGCAGCTGAGGATGGTCCACTGGAAAGGAGGAAAACCAGGGAGAGAAGGGAAGAGTAGAGAGAGAGAGAGAAAGAAGGGGGTGAGAAGGAAGAGAGTGGGGGAGACAGATATAGGGTAGATGGGGAAAGACAGAGATAGAAGAGAAACAGAGGTGGAGAGATTATATAGAAAAACAGTAATTAGTGAATTCAATGTAATCTGTACTATTGTTATTGAACACAGATGGAACAGTGATTCTTTGACTTATATGGTATCATACAGTGTTAGCTTTTCCTCTTCTTCCAGTCCTGTCATTTCCCAACAGCAGCCTTGCTCTGGACCTCAGGTTGACGCCTTTTCTCAAAAACAGCACAGAGAGAAGGCAAGAATAAGTGAGAGAGGACTAATGTCCAAGACATCTGAGAAAATCATCAACACACACTCCTACCATGTGTGTGTGTGTGTGTGTGTGTGTGAAACAGGATCACACACAGTCATGCAGAAATATGCACAGAAATATCCACAGTCACTGGTCATTACAATACTGTGGGCTGTAACATATCCCCTAGTCATTACAATACTGTGGGCTGTAACATAGTCCCTAGTCATTACAATACTGTGACTGTAACAGAGTCCCTGGTCATTACAATACTGTGGGCTGTAACATATCCCCTAGTCATTACAATACTGTGGGCTGTAACATAGTCCCTAGTCATTACAATACTGTGACTGTAACAGAGTCCCTGGTCATTACAATACTGTGGGCTGTAACATATCCCCTAGTCATTACAATACTGTGGGCTGTAACAGAGTCCCTGGTCATTACAATACTGTGGGCTGTAACAGAGTCCCTGGTCAATACAATACTGTGGCTGTAACAGAGTCCCTGGTCATTACAATACTGTGGGCTGTAACAGAGTCCCTAGTCATTACAATACTGTGGGCTGTAACAGAGTCCCTGGTCATTACAATACCGTGGCTGTAACAGAGTCCCTGGTCATTACAATACTGTGGGCTGTAACAGAGTCCCTGATCATTACAATACTGTGGGCTGTAACAGAGTCCCTGGTCATTACAATACTGTGGGCTGTAACATTTACATTTACATTTTAGTCATTTAGCAGACACTCTTATCCAGAGTGACTTACAGTAGTGAATGCATACATTTCATACAATTTCATACTTTTTTTCCCCTGTGCTGGCCCCCCGTGGGAATCGAACCCACAACCCTGGCATTGCAAACACCATGCTCTACCAACTGAGCTACAGGGAAGGCCACAGAGTCCCTGGTCATTACAATACTGTGGGCTGTAACATAGTCCCTAGTCATTACAATACTGTGGGCTGTAACATAGTCCCTAGTCATTACAATACTGTGGGCTGTAACATAGTCCCTAGTCATTACAATACTGTGGGCTGTAACAGAGTCCCTGGTCATTACAATACTGTGGGCTGTAACAGAGTCCCTGGTCATTACAATACTGTGGGCTGTAACAGAGTCCCTGGTCATTACAATACTGTGGGCTGTAACATAGTCCCTAGTCATTACAATACTGTGGGCTGTAACAGAGTCCCTGGTCATTACAATACTGTGGGCTGTAACAGAGTCCCTGGTCATTACAATACTGTGGGCTGTAACAGAGTCCCTGGTCATTACAATACTGTGGGCTGTAACAGAGTCCCTGGTCATTACAATACTGTGGGCTGTAACAGAGTCCCTAGTCATTACAATACTGTGGGCTGTAACAGAGTCCCCGGTCATTACAATACTGTGGGCTGTAACAGAGTCCCTGGTCATTACAATACTGTGGGCTGTAACATATCCCCTAGTCATTACAATACTGTGGGCTGTAACAGAGTCCCTGGTCATTACAATACTGTCGGCTGTAACAGAGTCCCTGGTCATTACAATACTGTGGCTGTAACAGAGTCCCTGGTCATTACAATACTGTGGGCTGTAACAGAGTCCTTGGTCATCACAATACTGTGGGCTGTAACAGAGAACCTGGTCATTACAATACTGTGGGCTGTAACAGTGTCCCTACTTATTACAATACTGTGGGCTGTAACAGAGTCCCTGATCATTACAATACTGTGGGCTGTAACAGAGTCCCTGGTCATTACAATACTGTGGGCTGTAACATATCCCCTAGTCATTACAATACTGTGGGCTGTAACAGAGTCCCTGGTCATTACAATACTGTGGGCTGTAACAGAGTCCCTGGTCATTACAATACTGTGGCTGTAACAGAGTCCCTGGTCATTACAATACTGTGGGCTGTAACAGAGTCCCTGGTCAATACAATACTGTGGACTGTAACAGAGTCCCTGGTCATTACAATACTGTGGGCTGTAACAGAGTCCCTGATCATTACAATACTGTGGGCTGTAACAGAGTCCCTGGTCATTACAATACTGTTGGCTGTAACAGAGTCCCTGGTCAATACAATACTGTGGGCTGTAACAGAGTCCCTGGTCATTACAATACTGTGGGCTGTAACAGAGTCCCTGGTCATTACAATAATGTGGGCTGTAACAGAGTCCCTGGTCATTACAATACTGTGGGCTGTAACAGAGTCCCTGGTCATTACAATACTGTGGCTGTAACAGAGTCCCTGGTCATTACAATACTGTGGGCTGTAACAGAGTCCCTGGTCAATACAATACTGTGACTGTAACAGAGTCCCTGGTCATTACAATACTGTGGGCTGTAACAGAGTCCCTGGTCAATACAATACTGTGACTGTGACAGAGTCCCTGGTCATTACAATACTGTGGGCTGTATCAGAGGGTGCTGCTCAGCCTGAAATATATCTAGGGCAGTGACCATGGACCACTTTCACTGGATTTCATCAGATTAGTGTGTCATGTGCCATAACAGCCTAATAGCCTAGACCCAAGCAGGAAATGACATCAGACAGCGAGGCTTTCCCTTCTTGCTGCTAGCATGGCTGTGACTCATTGAAGTGGCGCTGCCATGGCCACATTGGAGCCTCACCCAGTAGTAGACAAACAGAGTAAGGGATGCAACCCATCAGCTTCAAGGAAGTGCAATAAATACGTAATACGTAATACGTAATACGTACGTAATACAAGAAAATATATTCACAATCCAGGGCAAAGTTTCCCCCAAGGTACAGATCTAGGATCAGCTTCCCCTTGTCCAATCCTTACATTAACCCTTAGTGGGGATGATGCAAAACTGATCCAAGATCCGCTTCTAAGGGAAACTTCTCCATACACCTACATTCACAGGAGGTTTAGGTGCAAAGGAGGACAACAATAGTTGTAATGAAGGAAATAAAAACATTGGGGATCAATAAATCTCAATCAAATTAATTTATGATGCCTTTTTAACATCAGCAGTTGTGACTGTGCTTTACAGTGACAGTAGTGATGATTGAATGTTGAAAATAGACTGGAGGAATCCCCTCAAACATGCTGTTACAGGAATAATCCTGAGAATAATAAATACATTCATTGATTTGCATTAACCTAAAATGAGCTTCTCTCAAGCATTTTATCACAATGGCAAATGGTCCTGCCTTCCACATGTCACAGCCACATGACCTTGGTTTAGCGTGGCATTGACAGCATGGTAGTGTGTGTGTGTGTGTGTGTGTGTGTGAGAGAGAGAGAGAGAGACATGCATGTATACAGCAGCAGCTTAGTCCAGTTAGTCAATATGTACAGTATGGACGCGGTCCCAGTGCTACCCCTGAAAAGCAGGATTGGGCTGATGAATGTTCCTGAGGAGGATCGGAAACAAGAGCACATTTTTCTCTCTCTCTTCATTGTCCAGGCAGGCATCTCTCTGCCTCTCCATGGGCAGTTTTCCCAGAACGAGCCCATTAATATTCTACAGGGACGCCTGACTCCTCTGAACCCAATGGGTGGTATTTCTGAGGGCAACAAGGAAGAGGGAAAGAAAGGAGCCAAATCTGGCCAATCACCCTTGGAGACTGAACGACAATAAAATATCAAAACAAAGTGACATGAGCCTAAACAGGACAGACAGTACAGACTGGGGGGTGGTTGGGTGTATGTGTGTGTGTGTGTGCACATGTGTTTGCATGTCTTCAATGGAAGTGCTGAACATGAAAGAGGAAAATACTATTGATATTCTGCTTTTGTTTTGGAGTGGTGTGTGTTGCATATTCATTACACTGCACAATGGATGAAATGAAAAACAACAGGAACCTAGAAGCTCTCACTCTGAAACATCCTTGGGGCTCAAAACACTAGATTCAAACTTTTTCTGATGACAACTTCACCATATATTTCACAATTCCCCGACAGTGGCTCATCGTTATTCATTTCTTTAACATCAAGTATTATTTTTCATCGGTCTAGTACAGTAGAGTCAATGTTTCAAGCTAAAACGTCAGCTTCCTCATTTTCGCATTTTCTCATTTCCTATCAAGCCATCTTCCCCCATTTGGACTGAACACAAGGGACAGTTTGAATTGACCCCCCCATCTAGGTTACTTTTCAATGGCCAGCTAGTCCATAAAAGACTGGCTAAAACCAACACACAGCCCCTAAAGGAAACTCTATCTAAATCATGGTGATCAAATGGTCCTTAGTTCAACCCCGCAGCACATACACACACACACACACACACACACACACACACACGCACACACACACACGCACACGTAGACACACACACAACCAGAAGCCAGCTCTGGCTGGCCAGTCATGAGGTGCATTGCCAAGGGAACAATACCCTCAAGTTGAAAACTTGCTGCATCTGGTGATTAGTGTTATGGTGGGAGTGGATGACAAACTAGACTTACCTCAAGTCTACCATGTGATTAGTATTATGGTGGGAGTGGATGACAAACTAGACTTACCTCAAGTCTACCATGTGATTAGTATTATGGTGGGAGTGGATGACAAACTAGACTTACCTCAAGTCTACCATGTGTTTAGTATTATGGTGGGAGTGGATGACAAACTAGACTTACCTCAAGTCTACCATGTGATTAGTATTATGGTAGGAGTGGATGACAAACTAGACTTACCTCAAGTCTACCATGTGATTAGTATTATGGTGGGAGTGGATGACAAACTAGACTTACCTCAAGTCTACCATGTGATTAGTATTATGGTGGGAGTGGATGACAAACTAGACTTACCTCAAGTCTACCATGTGTTTAGTATTATGGTGGGAGTGGATGACAAACTAGACTTACCTCAAGTCTACCATGTGATTAGTATTATGGTAGGAGTGGATGACAAACTAGACTTACCTCAAGTCTACCATGTGATTAGTATTATGGTAGGAGTGGATGACAAACTAGACTTACCTCAAGTCTACCATGTGTTTAGTATTATGGTGGGAGTGGATGACAAACTAGACTTACCTCAAGTCTACCATGTGATTAGTATTATGGTGGGAGTGGATGACAAACTAGACTTACCTCAAGTCTACCATGTGATTAGTATTATGGTGGGAGTGGATGACAAACTAGACTTACCTCAAGTCTACCATGTGATTAGTATTATGGTTGGAGTGGATGACAAACTAGACTTACCTCAAGTCTACCATGTGATTAGTATTATGGTAGGAGTGGATGACAAACTAGACTTACCTCAAGTCTACCATGTGATTAGTATTATGGTGGGAGTGGATGACAAACTAGACTTACCTCAAGTCTACCATGTGATTAGTATTATGGTAGGAGTGGATGACAAACTAGACTTACCTCAAGTCTACCATGTGATTAGTATTATGGTGGGAGTGGATGACAAACTAGACTTACCTCAAGTCTACCATGTGATTAGTATTATGGTAGGAGTGGATGACAAACTAGACTTATCTCAAGTCTACCATGTGATTAGTATTGTGGTGGGAGTGGATGACAAACTAGACTTACCTCAAGTCTACCATGTGATTAGTATTGTGGTGGGAGTGGATGACAAACTAGACTTACCTCAAGTCACTTAAATCTTTTGTCTTCCCCCTTCACCCTCTGAATGGTACTCATACACAATCCGTGTCTCAAGGCTTGAAACTCCTTCTTTAACCTGTCAGCTCCCCTTCATCTTCACTGATTGAAGTGGATTTAACAAGTGACATCAATAAGGGATCATAGCTTTCACCTGGATTCCCCTGGTCAGTCTATGTCATGGAAAGAGCAGGTGTTCCTAATATTTGTACACTCAGTATAACTACAGTCACATGCTTCGTAAACAAAGGGTGTAGACTAACAGTGAAATGCTTACTTACAGGCCCTTCCTAACAATGCAGAGACAAAAATGATAACACAACGAATAAATACACAATGAGTAATGATAACTTCACTATATATACAATTTATATACCAGAACATGTCACAGTCACATTCACTGTTGATCACTATTTTACGATAAGGCAGGCAGACAGCTAGTGTTCTGACACAGCCTTAGACCCTTCTGCGTCCCAAATGGCACCCTAATCCCTGTAGGACCTCGTCAAAAGTAGTGAACTATATATGTAGTAGGGTGCCATTGGGGACTCAGGCTCAGGAAGTGCCCGTGTGACTTTGCCCTCTTAACATCCATCTTGTGCCGCCCCATGATGTGTGTGTGTGTGTGTGTGTGTGTGTGTGTGTGTGTGTGTGTGTGTGTGTGTGTGTGTGTGTGTGTGTGTGTGTGTGCGTGCGTGTGCGTGTGCGTGTGCGTGTGCGTGTGTGTGCGTATGTGTGCGTATGTGTGCGAGTGTGTGTGTTTGCTCCCTCCTCCCTGCCTTTGACTCAGGATGTGGAAGGAACCTGGCACAGGCCCCAGGTCAGTGCTGATAAATGATATTACCATAATCTCATTAAGTGCGTCTGAGGGTCTCATGTGCACCAGACCGGCGGCCGGTGTGTGGGAGAGGTGGGTGGTTGGGAGTGGGGTGGAGCATGGTGGGGGAGGTAGTGGCTAAAACACACACACAAACACAAACAAAACACCCACCCACCCATGCACACACACATGCACACACACACACACACACACACACACACACACACACACACACACACACACACACACACACACACACACACACACACACACACACACACACACGCAAACCAACGATCTGCATTGGGTAGACACATATAAATCATCATTCTCCTATTGATCAACAGGTTTCACCTAACAGAAGGGACAGATTTCTCACAGTACGGTGCAGTAGCTAAGTTGGAGGCTGATTTACTGTACTGTACTTTTAACATAGAACAAGATGTTATTCCTCATGCCTGTGTCTCATTTGAGTAGACTGTAAGATTACAATACCTGATATGAAAGATTTGCGATACAATCAACATATTACAGAACTTATATAAAAGCATAGAAAAGCCTCAATGGCCACAGGAACTGTCTGAAATTCTATAATTCCTGTAATTCAACCCAGGAATAGCTTGATAGATGACTAGAAAGACTTAGCTGTAAATAATAGAAGATTCTGTTTCTTATCCCTGTTATCCTTCATTGTTCTAAGGAGAATTCTTTACAATAGTAATTCAATTTGGGGGATTTTCCATCCATCTTTCCATTTGGTTCCAATTATCTGTTGAAAAGAGAAAGTGCACGTCGCAGATTGCACCCTATTCCCTATATAGTGCACTACTTTTGACCAGGCCCCATAAGGTGCCATTTGAGAGAAAGGCAATGTTCCCTCTTGTACTATAGCCTGGTTATTCTCTGATAACTCTTGTTATTACCTACTATGTACTATAATGTCTATGATAACTCTTGTTGTTACATACTATGTACTATAGCCTAATTAGTCTCTGATAACTCTTGTTGTTACCAACTACAGTTGAAGTCGTAAGTTTACATACACTTAGGTTGGAGTCATTAAAACTAGTTTTTCAACCACTCCAGAAATTTCTTGTTAATTTAACAAACTATAGTTTTAGCAAGTCGGTTAGGACATCTACTTTGTGCATGACACAAGTAATATTTCTAACAATTGTTTACAGACAGATTATTTCACTGTATCACAATTCCAGTGGGTCAGAAGTTTACATACACTAAGTTGACTAGGCCTTTAAACAGCTTGGAAAATTCTAGAAAAATGATGTCATGGCTTTATAAGCTTCTGATAGGCTAATTGACATCATTTGAGTCAATTGGTGGTGTACCTGTGGATGTATTTGAAGGCCTACCTTCAAACTCAGTGCCTCTTTGCTTGACATCATGGGAAAATCAAAAGAAATCAGCTAAGACCTCAGATTTTTGTTTTAGACCTCCACAAGTCTTGTTCATCCTTGGGAGCAATTTTCAAACGCCTGAAGGTACCAATTTCATCTGTACAAACAATAGTACGCAAGTATAAACACCATGGGACCATGCAGCCGTCATACCGCTCAGGAAGGAGACGCATTCTGTCTCCTAGAGAGGAACGTACTTTGGTGCAAAAAGTGCAAATAAATCCCAGAACAACAGCAAAAAACCTTGTGAAGATGCTGGAGGAAACAGGTACAAAAGTATCTATATCCACAGTAAAACGAGTCCTATATCGACATAACCTGAAAGGCCGCTCAGCAAGGAAGAAGCCACTGCTCCAAAACCGCCATAGAAAAGCCAGACTCAGGTTTGCAACTGCACATGGGGACAAAGATTGTACTTTTTGGATAAATGTCCTCTGGTCTGATGAAACAAAATATAATTGTTTGGCCATAATAACTATTGTTATGTTTGGAGGAAAAAGGGGGAGGCTTGCAAGCCGAAGAACGCCATCCCAACCGTGAAGCACGGGTGTGGCAGCATCATGTTGTGGGAGTGCTTTGCTGCAGGAGGGACTGGTGCACTTCACAAAATAGTTGGCATCATGAGGAATGAAAATTATGTGGATATATTGAAGCAACATCTCAAGACATCAGTCAGGAAGTTAAAGCTTGGTCGCAAATGGGTCTTCCAAATCGACTATGACCCAAAGGATACTTCCAAAGTTGTGGCAAAATGGCTTAAGGACAGCAAAGTCAAGGTATTGGAGTGGCCATCACAAAGCCCTGACCTCAATACTATAGAACATTTGCGGGCAGAACTGAAAAGAGTGTGCAAGCAAGTAGGCTGTCACGTCCTGACCATAGTAAGATGTTATTTTCTATGGTAGAGTAGGTCAGGGCGTGACAGGGGGTGTTTTTCTATGTTTTTTAGTTCTATGTTCAGGTTCTAGTTTTATATTTCTATGTTGGGTTTGTTTGGGATGATCTCCAATTAGAGGCAGCTGGTCCTCGTTGTCTCTAATTGGAGATCATACTTAAGTAGGGTTTTTTTCCACCTGGGTTTTGTGGGAGATTAATTTTGAGTTGTGTATGTTTCACCTCTGCGTCACGGGTTGTTGTTTTGTCATTCAGTTTATTTATGTATTGCATAGTTTCACAGTTCAATAAAAATGTGGAACGACACACACGCTGCGCTTAGGTCCACTTCTCTCTACGACAACCGTGACAGAATCTCCCACCACAAAAGGACCAAGCAGCGTGCCCAGGAGGAGCAGGGATCCTGAGCCAGGGAAAGGAGAGAGTGGAGGACGTCCTGGACATGGGAGGAGGCAATGGCAGGGGACAAGACCCTGCCATGGAAGCAGGTGGAGACAGCGAGGGAGGAACGGCAACGTTACGAGGAACAGTCACGGCAACGACAGAAGCACGAGAGGCAGCCCCCCAAATCTTTTTTGGGGGGGCACACGGCGAGATTGGCAGAGTAAGGGTGGAGACCTGAGCCAACTCCCCATGCTTACTGTGGGGAGCAAGTGAAGAAGCAAGCACCGTGTTATGCGGTGATGCGCACTGTGTCATTCTACAGTCCGGAACCTCCTGAGACGGCCTACAGTCCGGAACCTGCTGAGACGGCCTACAGTCCGGAACCTCCTGAGACGGCCTACAGTCCAGAACCTCCTGAGACGGCCTACAGTCCGGAACCTCCTGAGACGGCCTACAGTCCGGAACCTCCTGAGACGGCCTACAGTCTGGAACCTCCTGAGACGACCAACAGTCCGGAACCTCCTGTGACGGCCTACAGTCCGGAGCCTCCTGAGACGGCCTACAGTCCGGAGCCTCCTGAGACGGCCTACAGTCCGGAGCCTCCAGCGACGGCCTCCAGTCCGGAGCCTCCAGCGACGTCCTCCAGCCTGGAGTCTTCAGCGACGTCCTCCAGCCCGGAGTCTCCAGCGACGGCCCGCAGCCCGTAACCTCCAGCGACGGCCTGCAGCCCGTAACCTCCAGCGACGGCCCGCACCCCAGAACCTCCAGCGGCGGCCCGCAGCCCAGAACCTCCAGCGGCGGCCCGCAGCCCAGAACCTCCAGCGGCGGCCCACAGCCCAGAACCTCCAGCGGCGGCCCGCAGCCCAGAACCTCCAGCGACTATCCACAGTCCGGTGATACAGAAGCAGAGGGATCAGCGGGCGGAGCGGGTGTTACGCCCTGAACTAGAGCCACCTCCTCTGTGGGAGGATCCGGGGGATGAGAAGGTTATGGGTACTGCACCAGAGCCGCCATAGACAATAGTTACCCACCCTGCCCTCCCTTTTTTGGGGGGGGGGTTTGTTGTTTTGTTTAGGTGCGGTTGGAGTCCGCACCTTGGGGGGGGGGGGGGGGGTACTGTCACGTCCTGACCATGGTAAGATGTTATTTTCTATGGTAGAGTAGGTCAGGGCATGACAGGGGGTGTTTTTCTATGTTTTGTAGTTCTATGTTCAGGTTCTAGTTTTATATTTCTGTTGGGTTTGTTTGGGATGATCTCCAATTAGAGGCAGCTGGTCCTCGTTGTCTCTAATTGGAGATCATACTTAAGTAGGGTTTTTTTCCACCTGAGTTTTGTGGGAGGTTCATTTTGAGTTGTGTATGTTTCACCTCTGCGTCACGGTTTGTTGTTTTGTCATTCAGTTTATTTATGTATTGCGTAGTTTCACAGTATAAATAAAATGTGGAACGACACACACGCTGCACTTTGGTCCGCTTCTCTCTACGACAACCGTGACAGAGGCCTACAAACCTGACTCAGTTACACCAGCTCTGTCAGGAGGAATAGGCCAAAATTCACCCAACTTATTGTGGGAAGATTGTGGAAGGCTACCCAAAACATTTGACCCAAGTTAAACAATTTAAAGGCAATGCTACCAAATACTAATTGAGTGTATGTAAACTTCTGACCCACTGGGAATGTGATGAAAGAAATAAAAGCTGAAATAAATCATTCTCTCTACTATTATTCTGACATTTCACATTATTAAAATAAAGTGGTGATCCTAACTGACCAGAGACAGCAAATTATTACTAGGATTAAAGCAATTGTGAAAAACTGAGTTTAAATGTATTTGGCAAAGGTGTATGTAATCGTCTGACTTCAACTGTATGTACTATAGACCAATTTGTCTCTGATAACTCTTGTAGTTACATACTACCCTAGTGGTTAGGGTGTTGGACTTGTAACTGAAAGGTCGCAAGATCGAATCCCCGAGCTGACAAGGTAAAAATCTGTTGTTCTGCTCCTGAACAAGGCAGTTAACCCACTATTCCTAGGCTGTCATTGTAAATAATAATTTATTCTTAACTGACTTGCTTAGTTAAATAAAAATAAAAATGCTATGTACTATAGACTAGTTAGTCTCTGATAACTTGTTGTTACATACTATGTACTATAGACTAGTTAGTCTCTGATAACTCTTGTTGTTACCTACTATGTACTATAGACTAGTTAGTCTCTGATAACACGTGTTGTTACCTACTATGTACTATAGACTAGTTAGTCTCTGATAACTCTTGTTGTTACATACTATGTACTATAGACTAGTTAGTCTCTGATAACACGTGTTGTTACCTACTATGTACTATAGACTAGTTAGTCTCTGATAACTCTTGTTGTTACATACTATGTACTATAGACTAGTTAGTCTCTGATAACTCTTGTTGTTACCTACTATGTACTATAGACTAGTTAGTCTCTGATAACACGTGTTGTTACCTACCATGTACTATAGACTAGTTAGTCTCTGATAACTTGTTGTTACCTACTATGTACTATAGACTAGTTAGTCTCTGATAACACGTGTTGTTACCTACTATGTACTATAGACTAGTTAGTCTCTGATAACACGTGTTGTTACCTACTATGTACTATAGACTAGTTAGTCTCTGATAACTCTTGTTGTTACATACTATGTACTATAGACTAGTTAGTCTCTGATAACACGTGTTGTTACCTACTATGTACTATAGACTAGTTAGTCTCTGATAACTTGTTGTTACCTACTATGTACTATAGACTAGTTAGTCTCTGATAACACGTGTTGTTACCTACTATGTACTATAGACTAGTTAGTCTCTGATAACACGTGTTGTTACATACTATGTACTATAGACTAGTTAGTCTCTGATAACACGTGTTGTTACCTACTATGTACTATAGACTAGTTAGTCTCTGATAACTTGTTGTTACCTACTATGTACTATAGACTAGTTAGTCTCTGATAACACGTGTTGTTACCTACTATGTACTATAGACTAGTTAGTCTCTGATAACTCTTGTTGTTTCATACTATGTACTATAGACTAGTTAGTCTCTGATAACTCTTGTTGTTACCTACTATGTACTATAGACTAGTTAGTCTCTGATAACATGTGTTGTTACCTACTATGTACTATAGAGTAATTTGTCTCTGGTAACTCTTGGTGTTACGTGCTACATCTCGGCCAAACATATCAGTTAACAATACTTGTCCCCAATGGATAGTTTATTTGTGTTTGTGTGTATCAACATGGCAGCAAAACTGATACCACCTATTCATTAGATTGAATAGGTGTAAGCTGAGCTCTGGTAGTTGATACTTGAGGCATAAATGTAGTTGTATCAAACTGCAGAAGGTTTATCTAATATATATTTCTGGAATGCAGACGGGCATCTATATTAGAATAGGAAGGACAATGGTCAAACTTAACAGAGTGATAATGTGATGGTTGAAGAGATAGTTCAAAGTTACAATATTACAGTGGTTTCCTTATACCCTGCAATCAACACTTTGGTTTTGTTAAAATAGCCACTGCCAACTAATATTAGTGTAAATTAGCAGTATCTGTAAAGCAGTATCTACTGTCCCTACACTGTAATAGTGGGATGTGAACACAAGTCTGTGTTTGTACTGGTGGTTATGGAAGGCCATTTTGGTTTTTGTCTTCCTGTATAACACTGGGAGCAACAAAACAAATCGTAAAGTGGTGGCAAAAAAACCATCAGCTAAGCTAACTGTGCGTGTGTGTGTTTCTGTGTGTGCGTGCGTGCGTGTGTGCATACAGGGTGGGGGTGGGGAAGATTGGTTCTCGCAGCAACTTCAACAGTGAACCAAGCCAATTCCCAGATAATCAGTCTTCTCCTATACAACAATATGTTTAGTTACCCACTTCCTGTCTCTCTCTGTTCCCAATGTTGGACAACCAGGCAGACCAAATCCCCTCAGCAAACAAGTTAATACCTCAACCAAGTAAAGTTGAGGGGCGAATGGATATTCCTGAGAGATATACTCTCTCTAACCTGGCAGTAAACCAGTTACTCTAGCTCACACTCTGGGGTCTGGTTCCTCTTGGATGCAAAGGAGAAAGTGAAGGAAACAAAACATGTTGAGCATGTTCATTTAGCTTGTCAGAAGCCTAGAAACACAAACACAACTTTGCCTTTCTGTCTCGTATCGCTGCAAAAGTAACAAACACAACTTTGTCTTTCTGTCTCGTATCGCTGCAAAAGTAACAAACACAACTTCGTCTTTCTGTCTCGTATCGCTGCAAAAGTAACAAACACAACTTTGTCTTTCTGTCTCTTATCGCTGCAAAAGTAACAAACACAACTTTGTCTTTCTGTCTCGTATCGCTGCAAAAGTAACAAACACAACTTTGTCTTTCTGTCTCGTATCGCTGCAAAAGTAACAAACACAACTTTGTCTTTCTGTCTCTTATCGCTGCAAAAGTAACAAACACAACTTTCTTTCTGTCTCTTATCGCTGCAAAAGTAACAAACACAACTTTGTCTTTCTGTCTCGTATCACTGCAAAAGTAACAAACACAACTTCGTCTTTCTGTCTCGTATCGCTGCAAAAGTAACAAACACAACTTTGTCTTTCTGTCTCGTATCGCTGCAAAAGTAACAAACACAACTTTGTCTTTCTGTCTCTTATCGCTGCAAAAGTAACAAACACAACTTTGTCTTTCTGTCTCGTATCGCTGCAAAAGTAACAAACACAACTTTGTCTTTCTGTCTCTTATCGCTGCAAAAGTAACAAACACAACTTTGTCTTTCTGTCTCTTATCGCTGCAAAAGTAACAAACACAACTTTGTCTTTATGTCTCGTATCGCTGCAAAAGTAAATCAAATTAAACGAATCTAAAGTTTTTGTAACTATTGTTCCTTATTTTTCTTCCATTCCATAAAAATAGGTAACGTGGCACAAATTGGCTTCATTCATTTAATTTTCTCTAGGCCTCTGTAATGTAATTGGCAGGATATTACATTTAGCCTACAAAAGCTGCATATGTTGTATTTACATATATTACATGACACTACATCCTATTATGTCCCCCTTCAAGTGTTGTCTTGTTCCCAGCTTCATTCCTACAGTCTCCCAATGAGCTGTGGAACCCATCATGGCTGTGTGTTTAATGACCCAGCAACACAGCTCCTTCTAACTGATGTTCCACCCTGCTGTCACACACACCGCCATGCCTCTGCAAGCCAAGCCTAACCCCGCCGACCGACCGATGACACGCTGTTTCCAGATGCTCTCTTGTTTATCGGGTGGGGGGATGTGTTTGTACTGTGTGTGTGTGTGTGTGTGTGTGTGTGTGTGTGTGTGTGTGTGTGTGTGTGTGTGTGTGTGTGTGTAAGAAACCATTGACTGTTTTGTTTGGAGTTTCTTTTCACACCCCTGTAGTCCTCCTCCTACTCCTCCTCCTTCTCCTTCTCCTTCTCCTCCTCCTCCTCCTCCTCCTCCTCCTTCTCCTTCTCCTCCTCCTCCTCCTCCTCCTCCTCCTCCTCCTCCTTCTCCTTCTCCTCCTCCTCCTCCTCCTCCTCCTCCTCCTCCTTCTCCTTCTCCTCCTCCTCTCCTCCTCCTCCTCCTCCTCCTCCTCCTCCTTCTCCTTCTCCTTCTCTTTCTCTTTCTCTTTCTCTTTCTCTTTCTCCTCCTCCTCCTCCTCCTCCTCTTCCTCTCCTCCTCCTCCTCCTCCCTCCTCCTCCTCCTCCTCCTCTCCTCTTCCTCTTCCTCCTCCTCCTCCTCCTCCTCCTCCTCCTCCTCCTCCTTCCTCCTCCTCCTCCTCTCCTCCCTCCTCCTCCCCTCCTCT